>NW_017308005.1:229170-245672 GCF_000935625.1 Nanorana parkeri
TCTCTCTCTCTCCCCCCCTATCTCTCTCTCCCCCTCTCTCTTCCCTCTCTCTTCTCTCCCCTCTATCTTTCTTCCCTCTCTCTTCTCTCCCCTCTATCTCTCTCCCCTCTATCTCTCTCTCTCCCCTCTATCTTCTCTCTCTCCCCTCTATCTCTCCTCTATATCTCTCTCCCCTCTATCTCCCCCTCCCCTCTATCTCTCTCCCCCCTCTCTCTCTCTACACATTTCCATAGCAAATGCAAGGATCATATGGAGCAGACAGTAGCTTTGGCTGGAGTTTAAAGGAGAATTACGGGGAGAGTGAAAATCACTCATCCCCATAATTCAAGCAGACCTGGATACGTGACAATGAAGCTGTCAGGTCGGTTCTACTGATCGGGAAATCAATAAACACATACCGCCGATCGCTGACTTCCCCGTCGGCCACCACTCCCCGCAGTAATTTCCCCCCTCCTCTTTCCGATCCCCCAGCGCTGACTGCAGGAACGATCAGCCAGGGGTGTGGCTCTTGACAGTATTGCCAGGATCCGTCCCAGGTACGGTGCAGCTCTGCGCTCTCGGCATATAGCGGGCAATAGCCCGTTATATACTGAGTTTTGGGTCACCGAAGGACATTGGTATATGTCCTCCTATGATTCTGAAGAGAACTATGGCCAAAAAAAGGTTGGCCCATGGCCCTTAGTTCTCTTAAGTTATAGCAGGATCCTCTTTGAATAGTTGGTTTTATCCACACAGTTCCTTCATTGTAAATGAAGTACTGCAGTGAAAACATTTCCTATCTGTTCTGAAATACAGGTTAAGGCCCCACAATTCATGGGCAAGGGATGACGAGGACTCTTGCTTCTCTCTTAAAGGCTCTCATAGTATCTTCCAGTATTGGGCAACTTTATGGAGCTTATACCTGTTTGGGAAGCTATCCATTCCTCCCGTGTGTTGACCTACTAAGTGATATCTGCTCTTATTCCTGAAGGTTTCCTCAGGAGCTGAGTGTTGGAAAGGTCAGCGCGGAGGTTATGTGGAACCTCTTCTCACAAGATATGAAGTACGCTATGGAAGGTAAGAGGATAACCATGATTATGTGTTGAGTAAAGTGAGACCAGACTCCTTTATGGTGGCCCAATCCAGTTTTGACCTTCCCCATATATTGTGTTCCATGATACAACACTACAAGATGGCCCATTGCTTCCATGACTGAACACTGCCAGACAGTCCATTACTTCCATGACCAAACACTACAAGACAGTCCATTGCTTCCATGACTGAACACTACGAGACAGTCCATTACTTCCATGACTGAACACTACGAGACAGTCCATTACTTCCAGGACCAAGCACTACAAGACGGCCAATTACTTCCATGACCAAACACTACAAGACAGTCCATTGCTTCCATGACTGAACACTACAAGACAGTCCATTGCTTCCATGATTGAAAACTACAAGACAGTCCATTGCTTCCATGATTGAACACTACAAGACAGTGCATTGCTTCCATGACCAAACACTAGAAGACAGTCCATTGCTTCCAGGACCAAACACTAGAAGACGGCCCATTGCTTCCATGGCTGAACACTACAAGACAGTCCATTGCTTCCATCACCGAACTACAAAACAGTCCATTGCTTTACAATGGTGTTTAATATTGAAATGCATGGATAATGTTTGTTTGCTACTCACCTGTCTTTGATTTAACTCTGGTCAGCCTTTCAGTGAGACCTTTTGATGTGCGATTTTCTCTCCATATTTTCTCTTAGGAATATGCTCAGTGCCTTACTAAATGTTACTTGGCTAATATTTTATGCATACGCTCATCATAAGCCTTAAATTGTATAAAATGTCAAGCGATAATGCAAAAAACCCACAATATTGTGTTCCCATTTGTCTTCTGTGTCTGCATTGGGTCTCTGAGTTTATTTGGTAGTAGAAGAATGTTTTCATCACAGTGTAAAATCCATAACTGCTGCAAGTGTGAACTGGCCATGAACAGATCCTGGAGTGGACTCCGCTCATGACGTTTTTTTGTCTGGTCATCCTTCCAAAAATCAGCAAAGAAAAGTGTTCCATTTTTTGTTCTCTTTTTTTGTTTCTCCAACTTTTAAAACCCAGACATAGAAAGTTGTGATGTCACTCTAAGGAGGTGAATTTGACAGACCCTATTCATTATTGAATTGGACTCCTTTCGCCTCAATAGCTGCTGTATATCTTTGCAGTGACTCTAGAAGGGACTTAGTGGTGCCTTAGTGAAAACCCCAAAACAAAGATATAACCTACTGCAGCATACCAGTCCCGGAGATCTGTCGGTTGCATTATGACAGTCTGCCAATGACACATTTTCCTGTCCTAGGCGGCTGACAACCCTCACTCAACGTATATGGAGGAGCAGCATTTGTCATAAGTGGCTACCCTCCTGATTTGGACTATAAACATCTCCCCTATCCTCCTCTCCATTTCGTAGAGGGGTGTTACTTTATTATTTATTATTCTTCCCCATTCTGATGTTTGGAACTTCAGCAGATCATCCCGACCATGTCTAAATGCCTAACTGCATTGAGTTGCTGCCATGTGATTGCCTGATTAGATATTTGCATTAACGAGCAGTTGAACCTAATAAAGTGGCCAGTGAGTGTAGGGTTTGTCCCATAGGACTGAGGGTTCTCTTTATTTCCCAATGAGTCAGGAACAGGGCCAGACAATCCGCGTGCTGCATTCTGGTCCTACGGCTGAAAGTTTGGAATCTACCTTCTTCCTTCCTCTTGGCTTTGTAATACAATAAGTCAATGGGCGCCCTTTGACTCGTTCAGTCCCGCTGTGCTATGAACGTTCGCCTCCTGGCTGTATCCTGCCGAGTTTTCCTTCCCCGTTTTTATTTTAGTCTCCCAAACCTACATATGAGTCAGCCAGAGGTCACACAACAGGGCGCCATGGTTCACGTTAATTGTCCGAGTAACGAAGAGCAATACCGACTCGAGGTGTATATAGGTCCTTCTAATGATTTCATCCAGACCACATAAAAGAACTTAATAATGAGCGAATCTGTTCTATCAACACTGACCCGATCTGCCATCACCTCTTTGTATGAGTGTCAGGTTCTAGAAAGAATAAGTAGACAGACGCAGTTTATGAAACGGTCTGTGTTTGTTTGGATGGGTAGATATGGAGCTAATATTTATATCACGTTGCACTGTAAGGATAATCCAGTCTTTATATGTAGAGTTTAGCTGTATTCTAAAAGTGTGGCAGAGTATTAAATAGGAAATGTAATCCTGTAGTCAATGTTCTTCTGGAAAATTATTGAACTTTTACAAAGATTAAGATAAACCAGAAATGTCCTATTGCATATAGTAGAGAAATCCGGGGGTCTCCTGAGGGACATCGGAGGACAACTGTTTCAGAAAAAGAGTAATATTAACCTTAGGAAATGATTGTCAAATAGGATGAGTAGTGGAAGTCCCTGGCCGGCTCCATTTGCACCGCCCCAGGTAACACCCTAGGGTAGAAGGTCTGCTTATTCAAGGTGCCCCCTTCCCTTAAAAGGCTGGATGAAAGTGCCCAAAAAAAGTCTGTGGGTGGGGTTTGTTGGATCATTTACTGCATTTACCTTTCCCCAGCTTTCTCCCATGTTACCTAGGCAAGAGTGATGTCATTCTCCTTCCAGACAGACCTCAGAGCATGCGGAGTAGCCCATATCTTGCTAGAAGTTATCCTGCATTATGCTGCAGTTCCTTCTCGTGAGATTTGGGCTACTCTGAATTCCCGGGATCTCATTGGCTGGATGTTAATGTCACTCTCCGCACCACAGACTTTGGGGAAAGGTGATTATATTATCCAAATCATTTTTACCCACTGAAAATGAGGTGTACAGTTGTTTCCATAAGCATTCACTGTAGCCAAGCATTTCTTTTTATGTACTGAATAGACACTCTGGGCTCTGGCCTTATCCGTGGTAAAAAAAAAGCGTTCGCTTGGGAATAACCATGGGCGAGGAAAGCTGATGGGCTGGGCTGCCATCGTTTCTCAACTTAGACCATTCAGATTCGGTGGTGGTCATCTCACATCTGCGGGGGCCGCCTAACAAATGTATTGCTTTTTCCATCTTTCTTTTAGCAATTCAGTCTTTTAAATGGAAAGACCCTTTAAGTAGACGCACAGTTCTATTTTTCCTTGAGATTCGACAGTCTCACATTACAGTAGCGTTTCTGTTGAAAGCCAATATTCCATTGCAATTTAAACAGCTGATTCTTAGAAAAGACTCCAGACATTGATCACGCTGGCTTTTGTCTTTGGTCTCACTGCAGTGAAAAAAAATCAAGTTTGTTGATGCATAGAAGAGTCATATCAATACATGTGTGGCCAACATAGGGTTAACCATGGATATGGGGAAAGCACCTGTCTCCCTGTGGTAGGGGGTAAGGATTTGGGCCGTTTGGAACTCCCATCAGCCCACACAGAGATTTCACAAATTCTTCCCTTCTCCCTATTGAGCTGTTTGTCCTGTTACATAGAGGATGACAGCAGGGGGTGGACAGACGTCTCAGCCCATGATTTTTATTATGTACCGTGTACAGCCAAGATAACTGAAATAGACGTAGGAGCCGTTTTGCCCCCCCTCTGTCCACCTTGGCCTTCATCCATCATTGTGAATATTATTTCCAATCATTCCAAAACTGCTTGTGAAAGGGCTGTCAATGTGTAATCATGCTGTCCACCTACCTTCCCATACCAATTCTATCCCCCTTCTAGACTAAGACATAATGATAATAGATGGGTTCAGTTGCCGATCCTGAATATCTGACAGTGATAAATGGTATATTGAATGGAGACTTGTAACACTCTTGTCTCTCCTTTCTCACCTGTGATATCCAAGTTCTGGATAAGATAAGTACCCTACATTGGCTGAGTGGTAAGTATCCCCGTAGTTCTGCCCTCATGGGTAGTTTATTGCTTATAGTCTTCCTTCTGCTTCTAGAAAACATACATTCCTCTATGACGTAGTTGAGCTTCTCCAAGGAGGACTCCATTGGAAACTATTATTTCTTATATGGTTGGCAGACTTCCTCTATAAGGTGTAGCTAAGCTTCTCAAAGGAGAACTCCATCCAATACTATTATATCTTATGTGGTTGATAGGCTTCCTCTATAAGGTGTATCTGAGCTTCTCCAAGGAAGACTCCATCCGAAACTATTACACCTTAAATGGTTGGAAGGCGTCCTCTATAAGGTGTATCTGAGCTTCTTCAAGGAGGACTCCATCCGAAACTATTATATCTTATATGGTTGGAAGGCTTCCTCTATAAGATGTATCGGAGCTTCTTCAAGGACGACTACATCCGAAACTATTATATCTTATATGGTTGGAAGGCTTCCGCTATAAGGTGTAGCTGAGCTTCTCAAAGGAGAACTTCATCCAATACTATTATATCTTATGTGGTTGGAAGGCTTCCTCTATAAGATGTAGCTGAACTTCTCCAAGGAGGACTTCATACGAAACTATTATCGTTGGAAGGCTTCCTTTGTGAGGGCCGGTGTACACCTAGGGGACCACGTGGCAATTGTGCACGATTCTGCGTGGATTGCCGCGTGGTCGGGAGTCGCCCAGATGTGCACTGATCGCGCTGTGGGTGCCATTATTTTCCAATGGCACCCCAGTCGCGCCGGGTGGATCACGCGTTTTCCTGTCGTGATTCCGCCCGTGCTTCTGAACACGATCGCAGCTTATATGGTTGGAAGGCTTCCTCTATGAGGTGTAGCTGAACTTCCCCAAGGAGAACTCCATCCCAAACTATTAAATCTTTTGTTTGGAAGGTTATCTAGCTAAGGCTGTGCATCAGGAGTTACCAGTTTGCTGCCAGCGTCTAGATTCCATGCTGTGAACCTACCCTCCTCCTGCTTCCACTGCCAGCTTGTGTTTGGCAGTTCCCACCTGGCTCACAGTGGGGCTGGTGCACAACTCCAAATGCTCGGTGGAGTAAGGGGAAGGTGGCCACAGTAAGAGTCAGCAGTGACAATGTTGAAAGCCACTCCACATCATCTCTCCCACTGTAGTACAAGCAGGCAGAGCCTACATGAGAGTGGCAACTCTGCTGTGATTTCAGGAGCAGGGCAGCATCGTTGTCACACCATCACAGAAAGCTGAATTAGGTGGACTTCACTGGCAGGACCTACAGGTAATCTGTAGATTACAAAAACTGTTAGTGCAGAGGCACATATAATTAGGTGCAACACATTCTTTGACTGGAAGGTCATAGTTCTACTCTGTGTAAGCTTGTACAGTTATCAAAACCTTAGATTGACCAATCAGCTGAAGAGGAATTATACTTTCTTTTCCTCTGTCCCATGTCTTCAAATGCTGTTGCTTCACTGCTCCCCTGCAAGTATTCATCCAGTCAGATGGAATACCTGACCCCCCCTCTGCAAGCAGTGGTTCCTCCTGCCAACTTGTTCATCACTACAGGAAGTAGGAGTTGAAGGGAGGAACCACTGCACGCAGTGAGTAAATCGGGTGTTTGACCGATCGAATAGTTGCAGTGGCCAAGCAGCAGCATTTCAAGACACGCCCACTGGGCAGGTGAGTATGTTCGCTCTTCATTTAGCAGGTATGGTTCTGGCTTCAGGTGGCCCTGCACTGAGGTGGTCACTTTAAGGCTGGGCACACACCTTGCAACCATGGCAAGACTTTTGTCTTGCCATGGTTGTAAGGTAATTAAAAAAACGTACGATCTGCCCATCTTGGACAGGCAGATCGTACTTGCCATGATCTCAAGCCCACCCCGCTGAGGGGCGGGGTTCCGATGACTGCAATGCACACCGGCCCGTCTGGCTTTTATCTTACGAACATGCTACACACCCGCCGAACATCGTACGATTCTCGGCGGGTTTTCGAACATGTTCGTAAGATAAAAGTCGTGCGACCTTACAGTAGTAGAGGTCGCACGGCTCCCACACTCCTTACGATAATCGTACGATCGCGGGATTTCCCGCGATTATCGTACGATTATCGTAAGGTGTGTGGCCACCTTTAGACTGAGCCCTCAGGTTCTTGCATTAGCCGTGTCAGGACTGGGTCTAACGTCTCCCGCAGCCGTCACTCACACATGGAGAGGTTCGTTGTGCAATTTTCTTTGCCAGTAATGAAGGGAAGAGAAATGTGTAAGGTTGCTCCAGAAACCCACGGAGCCTGCTTCAAGTCAAGAGACATAATTAATAGCTGATCGTTCCCATTATGTGCTTCAATGGCCGCATTGTGCTGTCGGTCACAGGCTTTTGTATTAAAATGCGATGATTCCCTATTTATTCAGCAGCAGTAATCTACATGATTATGCTCAGATGAAGGGCTTTAAAGACAAGCAGAAGAGGGGACACGGGCCCGGCTCAGTAATGCTTACAGCCAGTGAGAATGTCAGGTTTGGGACCACGAGAACACCGCTCATTAAAACCAAAAAATAAAAAAAAAGCTCTGCACATTGTGAGGATTTTAGCAAATATATTTGTAGATGCTTACCTGCTTCTCTTCCGTAGATATTGATATAAGCCTTTCCATGCATACACCCTGTGCATGTATCTTGCTAAGCATGAAACTCTCCATAAGACAGTGCAGGGGATTCCTTAAAGGAGAACTATAGGGTTAGCGCTTTTCCCCATAGTTCTCCTAAGGGTAACGGGAGGACACAAACTAGCGTCCTCCCATCACCCAAAGCTCAGTATACCGCGAGCTACAGCTCCCTATATACTGAGACGCCGCAGCTGAAACGGATCCCGACAATATGGTCTGGATCCACCCAGCTGAGTGACTGACAGCTGGCTCTGCCTATCTAGAGGCAGAGCCAGCTGTACCCGCCCCCTCCCCCGTCCATTCCGACAGTCAGCGCTGGAGGATCGAACAGGCGAGGGGGGAATCCAGTCCCTCCCCTGTCACGGCTCTCTGCCGGCACAAGATCGAGAAGTGAGCGAGCGCCGGTATGTGTTCGCTCACTTCCCAATCTACTGAACCGACCTGTGACAGTTTCATTGTCGCAGGTCGGCTCAGATTATGAGGCTGAGTGAAAATCACTCGCCCCCGAGTTCTCCTTTAAACTGAGACCTGAGAAAAGCAAAATGCTACTCGCATGAGCAGGGGGACGAGGATTTGGGTAAAACCAGTCTTCACGCAGGGAATAGGTTGCAGGGAAGAGAAACCCGTGACTTGCAGCTTGAAACGGGGGTTTTTGTGATCTTTTATCATGTGAATTTGTTTTTAAACTCTTTTTATTGTTTATACAAAATATTCATACATTAAAAAAGTATATAAGAAAGCATCAACATTCACATATCTCATTTCCATACAAGCTTGACTTCTCATCGTCACCACAACTTACAACATCCCACAGTATATATTTAATTCTTACATACATATATATTAGTATACCCCCACCCCCTCCCTTTACGGTCTATTGGAGGGAAACGAAGGCTACAGAATTTTTCATTTCCCATTTACCTTAACTCACTCATCTCATACCAAAACAAACACTCCCCCCCCCAAAAAAAAACCCAATGTCTGTATAATTTTTCACTTTTTTTCCCTCCCTTCTCCTCATATATTATTCTTCCTTTCCAACATATTTCTACTCCTTTCACCTAATCTCATAGGAATTGCTACAGTGTGCTAGTTGTTAAAAAAAAAATCTTTCCAAGGGCTCCAAATGTCACAGAATTCAGGATATCTATCTAAGAGTCGAGACGTAAGTTCCTCCATCCATAATAAAATCAACTTCGCCCGACCCACTCTCTAATCTGCGGGATCGCTGAAGATCTCCAATACAGTGGTATCACTGCAATGGCTGCCACTAAAAGTTGTTGCATTAGGCCTCTTTTACCCTAATTATATAATTGAAAGCAAATGTGAATTTAATGCATTTATTTATCTTCTTCGCTAACAGGAAGATGATTTTTTAGAGCGTCATCTATGGGGCTTATTCAATAAATAGCTGTGACTTGTGGCAACCAATCAGCCGTCGGCTTTATTCTGGCTGCTCCTTATTGGTATAAGTGGAATGTTGTTTGCTATAAGTGACAGCACTTTGTATAATAAGCCAAGCTGTCCCTGACCTTCCCTGGTCCCCCATGTCCCTGCACTCCTCCCATCCTCACCCCTATTCACCTGTATGTGTGTGTGGTTCTCTGTCTTACATCTGTCTCTTGTCTGTCTCAAGCCCCGGCCGTCTTTCGAATTCGCATGGTCCAATTTTTCGGTGGTAAGAACTTAGTTTCTGTAGATTTAACACACGAAAGAGATTTGCTATCCCCTGACCTCATCCCGTCCCTCCGGTAGTCCTGTCCAGGAGATGGACCAGTTTTATGCTCTGTAGCCCTAAATAGGAATTAATGAAGGGTCCTTTAGTGAGCGCTGTGTCCCCCTTCCCTCCATAATGACAGATGGTGTCGTACTTTTATTAGTGACATCTTCATCCTTGCCCCTCTTTAACCAGTTCAGGTCCCATACCTGTATACCCCCCATGCATCCTATTTTAGGACAGACCACGCTTGGTGATAGTGTTGCAAAAAATATTTTTTCTAATGCAATTCATGTAAAAAAATGCAACAAAACTGATTTTTTTTTTTTTAAAAAGCACTTTTTTCTACTTCAGTGTTGGTTAAGAAAAAATAATGTAATTAGCATAAATTTTTTATAATTTGTCCTGTTTAAAATGACACTAAAATATGATTCTTGTACCAAGCATTGCAAAGTAATTTACATAAAACAAAACCTTTATTGAAATTTCTGTTTTTTTAATGTGACACTAAAAGAAATTAAAAAACAATAAAAAAATATAAGTTTTTAAATATTAAAAGTTAGGAAAAAAGAAAGACAAAGAAAAACTGTCAGGCATCAGAAAAATAATAGTGAGTTAAATTAGAATAGGAATTAATTGGGATAAAGGTAATTGATTAATAAGGGGTTGAATAGGAACACATTTTATTTAAAAAAACCTTTTATTAATTACTTGTCAGATTGCTTTAAAGTGACACTAAACTCCGGAGTTAAATCTTAAAAATACATTCAAATACCTTAATTATGAACAACAATGTATCTTATTTGTGTATCACTCGGCTGCAGATCCTCCAATCATCTCTGAATTGGTGCCGACACTGTCCTTCCTTCTGGAGGGGGGCTACTTCTGTTACCCATGGTCCCTGTGTGTGTTGTAAAGTAGTCACTGCTCCAAGCTCACTCCCGGGATGGACTACAACCTCATGTTTAGTTTACTAATTTGTATTGAGATTGTAGTCCATTCCGGGAGTGAGCTTGAAGCCGTGACTACTTTACAACATACACAGGGACCATGGGTAACAGAAGTAGCCCCCCTCCAGAAGGAAGGACAGTGTCGGCACCAATTCAGAGATGATTGGAGGATCTGCAGCCGAGTGATACACAAATAAGATACATTGTTGTTCAGAGTTAAGGTATTTGAATGGATTTTTAAGATTTAACTCCTGAGTTTAGTGTCACTTTAACATATGCAGATTGAATCTCATCTGTTTGATCTGCAGATTAATGAAACAGAGTAGATGCAAAAGTTACAATGTCACCTTGTATCTCTCTCACCTGTACAGGGTTTACAAACACTGTATCATACGGTCCATTTTTTGCCACAACACCTGAGGCCAGGTTCACACCTGAGCTGGTGAGCTGTTTTCATGCAGTTGTCGCACGTTTGTTTGCATGATTTTGCTTTGAAAACCACGCGGTTTTCAATGCATAGAGATGTCTATGGAACCCAAACCGCGCCACAACCGCCCGAAAATCACTCCTGCATCTTTTTGTGCGACAGGCGATTTCCACCGTGCGACAAATCGCAAAGGAGTGAACAGCTTCCATAGACTTGAATGCAAATCTCTGTTTTCGGCGATATAAATCGCCTAGGTGTGAACCTAGCCTTGCTGTAATTCTGACAGCTAGAAAATGCTGATCGGGACAAGAGGGGAGCCGTAGTAGGCAGAAGCAGAGGACGTACTACATACTCCCTGTGCACTTTGACGTTTTTCTGGCCATGAGTGGAATGCTCTGTGTCCACAACTGGTTAAGGAAGGAAAACTTCAGAGTTTCACTTTATTCACCTAAATTAACCTTTAAAATGACAAACGTAAATTATAAAAACATTTTTTAAATAGTCCAAAGTTTAAACTAGAAAGAGTATATCTTTGTTTCCCAGCATAATAAACACATTATATTGTACATAAAGTACATTTGGTGTTATTACTCAGGAAGTCTGGGGGAATAATTGCTCGAGTCACTTTTCTCAGGCTGCAATCGCTGAATAAAAATAACTTTCTCTTTGTTCTATCAGATTTCAGTTTCATTTTGCATTATAAAAAGACGTCAATTTTAAAATGCTATGGAAGCTGAATGTACTGAGTGAAACCAAGTCCATTGGTTTGTTTTCCTTGATACACCAAAACAAAATATTTTTGGTTTAAAGGAGAACTATGGGGTCAGGGCTTTTCCCCATAGTTCTCCTTAGGGTAACGGGAGGACACAAACTAGCATCCTCCCGTCACCCTGGGCTCAGTATATAGGGAGCTACAGCTCGCGGTATACTGAGACGCCGCAGCCGGAGCGGATCCCGACATCGATGTCGAGATCCGCCCAGCTGCGTGAGTGACAGCTGGCTCTGCCTATCTAGAGACAGAGCCATCTGTACCCGCCCCCTCTCCCATCTGATCCGCCAGTCAGCGCTGGAGGAGCGGGGAGGGGGGAATCCAGCCCCTCCCCTGTCACAGCAGAGAGCCGTGACAGGATCGAGAGGTGAGCGAACGCCGGTATGTGTTCGCTCACCTCCCGATCTACTGAGCCGACCTGTGACAGTCTCATTGTCACAGGTCGGCTAGAACTATGAGGGGAGGGAAAAGCACTCACCTCATAGTTCTCCTTTAAACACTTCACAGCAGGGTCGGTCATGAACGGGTTAATGTTACTGGACTGCATCAGCCAATCATTTCTCAGATGTCCTTACCGATTATTTGCTGGAACCACGTCTCCTGAACTTTGCTCACATATGTACCACCATCATGGGCTTTCCAAGAGTTCTAACATGTCTTACCCACCTTCCCTGCCAGTATCAAGACAGGACCAGGGCTGGGTTTAATCTTTGCCACACATGATGTGGACGATAGGGCTACTAGGAGTGTCCTACAGCCACCCATCTCCTGTTTCCGATAGGACCAGGGCAAAGGTTCTACGTCAACACATGGTGGACTATAGGGCTACTAGGAGTGTCACACAGCCACCCATCTCCTGTTTCAGATATGACGTGGGTAAAAGTTCTACATCATCAACACATGGTGGACTATAGGGCTACTAGGAGTGTCACATAGTCACTCATCTCCTTTTCCAGACAGGACCATCTGGAATCGGAGATGCATCATATACATGTGCTGTGACCTAAGGCTGCCAGGGGCAGCTCACGGCCACCTACCCACCTTCCCTGCCAGAATTCAGATAAGCCCAAGGCCATATTTCTGCATCATCAACAAGGGTGTTAGGGTGACACACAACCATCCACATATCATATTGGTACCAAAATGGTGTCGGCTCCCAAGCCTTTTAACCTGTTTTTATTCTGCCACAAGGCCACTCAAGACCCAGACAGGGCTAGTACTGCAATTGATGTCCCACATATCAATGCTTTGTCGGAGGATAAATAGCAGAAATGTACCTGTTCACATGACCAATAAGCTAGTGTTTTTCTCCAACTGGACATCCAAACTCTAATCCCAGCCAACAGATTAAGTCAACCCTCTGTTTTCCTGTTTCTTTGGCCTTCTATAGAGTTGATGGGATCCTGTTCCACTTATACCCTCATAGAAATACACTATATGGCCAAAGGTATGTGGATGCCCTTCCAAATGATTGAATTCTGGTGATTCCAGTGAGGGGCACTGGTAACACTACAGCGTGCAAAGACAAGGTGTTCCCCCCACCTTGTGGTAACCGTTTGGGGATGTCCCTTTTCTGTTTCAGCATGTTTGTGACCCTCACAACAGGAATGCGCCATAAAGAAATACTTTGACCAGTTTGGTGTTGAGGAACTCAGGTGACCTGTGCGGAGTCCTGACCTCAACCCTACTGAACATCATTGGGATGAGTTGGAACTCCAGTTGTGAGACGGGTCTTCTCCTCCAATATCACCATGAATGGACAGAATGGGGGTGTTTTAGCAACAAAGCAGTGAAGGGGGACCGATCCATATTAATGGCTAAAGTCCACCAAGCTCATATAGGTGCGATTGTCAGGTGTCCACAAATGTTTGGCCATATATTGTACTTCTCTCACAGCGCTCAGTGAAGCACCCTACTGGTTCCTCATAGTCATCTAAATAATTTTACATCTAATTTGGTTTTATTTTCTTTTAAATGCCTCTGTAGTGTCTTCACAGATAGATCTCAGATCTCTAACATAGCTAAGCTCATGCATATTGTAGCTCATTAGACCTGTTCTACCTCACTTATTAATCATTTCTTTATCCTGCAGGATACTTGGAAGCCCGAGTCCCATTACCTCTCTGTTTAAATATTAATTTGCCTTTACTTCATCGTTCTGTTGAACCTGTGTGCCAAATTAATAAGTTTCATTTTCAGGAAAACTTCCCTTTTTTGTGTTTATGTCATATTTTTTTTTCTTTGGGGCAAGAGATATGATTCTTAAAGGACCACTCTACCCAATACTGACATTTCAGAGTGTGTGGTAGATGTAGCAGAGGTTCTACATCATTGTGACTTTAATGGTGAGATCTCTGCACTGAATTTCCAGGTCTGTACACCTGCTGTGCCCATTATAAGGGGTTCCCACCATTCCTGTGCTGAGTTCCCGGGTCTGTACACCTGCTGTGCCCATTATGAGGAGCTCCCACCATCCCTGTGCTGAGTTCCCGGGTCTGTACACCTGCTGTGCCCATTATAAGGGGCTCCCACCATCCCTGTGCTGAGTTCCCGGGTCTGTACACCTGATGTGCCCATTATAAGGGTTTCCCACCATCCCTGTGCTGAGTTCCCGGGTCTGTACACCCGCTGTACCCATTATGAGGGGTTCCCACCATCCCTGTGCTGAGTTTTCCTGGTCTGCATACCTGCTGTGCCCATTATGAAGTGTTGTCACCATGCCTGCTGGATTCTTATTATGTATTATTGAAAATGTAAGAACAAGGATTTCATGTCACTGGTAAGGGTACCCCATTCAGTATCGGGGGCTACTTCTGCTTTTCAAACAGCTGAACTCCAGAAAAACAACTTAAAGTGACATTAAACTCTCAGATTTTTTTAACATAAACCAATACTGTAATGTGCGCCTTACTGTAATCCATGGTTGTCTCCCTTCTCTTTGCTGCTCTTCCTTTTAAATCCTCATGTCTTCTCATGCTGGGGGAGAACTTCCCTTTGCAGCTGAGTGCCTCTTCCTGTATTGCTGACTCAGGTTGTGAACCTGCACACAGACACCATGTATCCATTCCATAGACAAGGCAGTCTGCTGCAAAACAGAAGTTCTGCCCAGCATGAGAACAGATACAGATTTAAAAGGAAGAGCAGCAAAGAGAAGGGAAACAACCATGGATTACAGTAAGGAACACATTACAGTATTGGTTTATGTTAAAAAATCTGAGGGTTTAATGTCACTAAGTATAAAAGAGCTCTTTCACCTGCCAAAGGTTTTGAATTTGTCTACCCAGTCGTGAGATTCACACGGCACTGCCACACAGCACAGCCAACCTGGTGAGTTGGCCTTTCTCTGCTGCAGTTCAGTCTGGTCACCTCCCTGTCCCTACCTTGTGATGGGACAGAACAGGAGCAGGAGCATACTGATGAGCTCATCTGTTTGCTCTCTTCTGCTGTCTGCATGATCCATGGCAACATGATTAGCCGGTAGTACTGCCCTTTCCTTTCCCAGAGTGCGGCTATGCAGGGAGCTGGTACCAAACAGAACATGTGCAGCACTTAAAGGGTTATTAAACCCTCAGCTGTTTTTGCATATATCTATGGCTAGCAAGCAGTAGATATATGCAAAAACCTTTTTAAAAACCTTTTAAAAAGGGTTAATACTTACAGATGTCTTCGCCGCGCACTCCCGTCCAAACATCTGAGGAGTCTCGAGCGGCCGCAAAGGATCTTGGGGGCGGGCGCATGCGCACTTCAGATGTTCGGCCGGGAGACGAGGAGAGAGGCAAGGTGGGTCTATGGAGCAGCGTGCATCCGCACATCAGCACCGGCGGTAGAAGCAGATTGGGCCAGAAATGTCTAATAGGCCGTGCGTCCTCAGCCTGGGAAATGTCACTAATTGGCTGGGAACAGGTTAATGAGACGGTGGTCTGTGCATCGTTGCTTTCTGCTGCTTTTACTAATCATGAGTAATATATCACTCTCATCACGGATAGAGCAGAAGGTCCGGGTTTGTAATGTATTTGTTGGGTACTACCAACCATTTTCTTGGGGCCCTGGCCAAAGCTGGTCATACACGGTGCCATCTGGTCATACAGTCTCCTTTCCCAAAACCATACGGTACCTAAAGAACCCATTCAGTTTATATCCGGTCATACAGGCCCTTGCGCTACATAGTGGTTGGTACATGTTAAGTTGTACATTCAGATTCTAATGTGTCGTTCTCAAGCAATTCTGTGGCAAAAATAAAAACAGTCTGCAAAAGAAGAATATATGTATTGTCACCATACCAGGTTATGTTTTGTTTTTTTAGGGATGCACCAATATCGTTTTTTTGGTATCGAGTACCGATATTTGTTTCCGTTATTTGCCGATACTGAATACCGATACCGGAAGTCCCATTAAGGAAGCCAGGTGGCGTGTAAAGACTCGTTACCCAGCTTCCTGATTAGTAGGGAAGCCGTCTCCATGCTTCTCATCACTAGGGGACGAGAAAGCATGGAGCCGGCTTTCTGGCCAATCAGGAAACCGGGTGCCGCGTAATAATGCCACACCTGGCTTACTGATTCGCCGGGAAGCCGGCTCCATGCTGTCTCGTGACGAGGGACCATAAAGCCGGCTTCCCGGCCAATCAGAAAGCCGGGCACCGTGTCATTGTACGGAGCCTGGCTTCCCATTGGGCAAATGTCCCTTTACTTCCTGTTCCTGATACACAACAGGAAGTTAGTGGAAATCAACCAAAGTGAGGGGAAATTCCCTCTAAGGCAGGTGTCGCTGGAACAGGTATCTGTATTGAAAGATTCCCCCTCACCTCTTGATTTGGGGACACCTCAAATGTTTTTGATTTCTCCTTGGTGGGGTATACAGGAGTAAGAGAAATGCGTCATACAGCTCTTGAACCAAACACTAGTAATGGGCAGGTGTAACCACAACAGGACTGTTAAGTTTTTGTTTGTTTTTTTGTTCCCTTTAAAGAGTCAAGATTCTGAGATTCTTGATGCGTTTCAGCCAAAAGAGGCCTTAATCCAAGCTAGGATTAAGGCCTCTTTTGGCTGAAACGCGGTTACAGGACTCCTATGTCCTTTCCTATGCCAAGGGGAA
>NW_017308005.1:245692-246404 GCF_000935625.1 Nanorana parkeri
TAAAAATCTTCTTTTTTTCTTTTATTGTGCAGATGTTTGTCATTCATGAGTCTATTTATAAAGGATTCACTGCACTATCTGCACAGTGAATGTTTGCTTGACATTTGTCTGCCTGTATTTTACAGCATTTGGCTATCATTTTAAAAGTAGATTCATCCGCTTTGTAAAGTGACAGCTGATGGGTGAATCTTGTTTGATTATTATTTTTATACAGGATTTATATAGCGCCAATAGTTTGCACAGTGCTTTACAATATAAGGAAGAAATTACAGTCACAATACAATTTAAGACAAGAAGGTAAGGAGGGCCCTGCCTGTGAGGGCTTACAATCTAAAAGGGAGGGGCAAGTGACACATGAGGAGGTAGCTGCGCGGGGATGATTGTTTGAGAATGTGAATGGTTCAGTGGTTAGGTTGAGGTGGTATAGGCTTCCCTGAAGAGATGAGTCTTAAGGGAACGCCTAAAGGCAGTCAGTGTGGGAGATAGACGGACAGGTTGGGGTAGAGAGTTCCATAGAATGGGAGACACTCTAGTGAAGTCCTGGAGGCGAGCATGGGAGGAGTTGATGACAGAGCTGGAAAGCAGGAGGTCTTGTGAAGAGTGGAGGGGACGCTTAGGGTAATACTTTGAGACCAGGTTGGAGATATATCCGGGGGCAGAGTTGTGGATGGCTTTGTACGCGGTTGTTAATATTTTGAATTTTATCCTTTGG
>NW_017308005.1:247210-255306 GCF_000935625.1 Nanorana parkeri
GCGGGGATGATTGTTTGAGAAAGTGATTGTTCAGTGGTTAGGTTGAGGTGGTATAGGCTTCCCTGAAGAGATGAGTCTTAAGGGATCGCCTAAAGGCAGTCAGTGTGGGAGATAGACGGACAGGTTGGGGTAGAGAGTTCCATAGAATGGGAGACACTCTAGTGAAGTCCTGGAGGCGAGCATGGGAGGAGTTGATGACAGAGCTGGAAAGCAGGAGGTCTTGTGAAGAGTGGAGGGGACGCTTAGGGTAATACTTTGAGACCAGGTTGGAGATATATCCGGGGGCAGAGTTGTGGATGGCTTTGTACGCGGTTGTTAATATTTTGAATTTTATCCTTTGGGCTATAGGAAGCCAGTGCAGGGATTGGCAGAGGGGGGATGCAGACACTGAGCGGTTGGTTAGGTGGATGAGTCTAGCAGCTGCATTCATGATAGACTGAAGGGGGAGGAGCCTGTGTAGAGGTAGGCCAATGAGGAGGGAGTTGCAATAGTCAAGACGAGAGATAAGGGAGTGGATGAGTAATTTTGCGGTTTCTTTGGTATGAAATGTGGTGGGCAAATCCTCTATAAAAATGCCAAGTACAAAGGGTGAATCCTCTTTGATAGCCTTCGAGTGAATTGCACAGTGAATCCTTTATAAATAGACCCTTTGGACTGTGATTGATAAGGGTCAAAGAAATGTCAGAGATGGTAACTGCTCCATCTTCTGCTCCTTGCTATGGTTCTGTGGTGGATTGAAGCCCTCAGCTCTGTCCCAAATTCTATCCCTCACTGGACATTGGATTGTCCACCATCATGGCTGAGTCTGGTGTAGCTGTTGCTAAGTTTTGGGAATGATATGAAATCAGACTTAGTCCAGCTCGGCATTTAATAATATTAATAATTAAAAAAAAAATCATGATGTGTCTGTTTATAACATTCATTCATTGTATATGCTCAGAGGCCCCGCGGTTGGATACGTGCCCGGGTATTGACTGTGCCATTCACCTGCTGTACCCTTCTCTCTCTCTCCTGCCAACAGAGCATGAGAAGCACCGGCTCTGCAAGAGTGCCGACTACATGAACCTCCATTTCAAGGTGAAGTGGCTTTACAATGAGTATGTCCAAGACCTGCCGGCCATGAAGGACAAAGTGCCTGAATATCCTGCGTATGTACAAAACCATCTTCCATATGACCTTGTAGAAGGAGTAGAGTGTTTTTAGTTCAGCTCCCACCATCCCTGTGCTGAGTTCCCGGGTCTGTACACCTGCTGCGCCCATTATGAGGGGCTCCCACCATCCCTGTGCTGAGTTCCCGGGTCTATACACCTGTTGTGCCCACTATGAGGGGCTCCCACCATCCCTGTGCTGAGTTCCCGGGTCTGTACACCTGCTGTGCCCATTATGAGGGGCTCCCACGATCCCTGTGCTGAGTTCCTGGGTCTGTATACCCGCTGTGCCCATTATGAGGAGCTCCCACCATCCCTGTGCTGAGTTCCCAGGTCTGTACACCTGCTGTGCCCATTATGAGGGGCTCCCACCATCCCTGTGCTGAGTTCCCGGGTCTGTACACCTGCTGTGCCCATTATGAGGGGCCCCCACCATCCCTGTGCTGAGTTCCCAGGTCTCTGCACCTGCTGTGATCATTATGAGGGATTCCCACCATTGCTGCTTGATTCAAAATGTATTTTATGTCATGCGGGATGCAGCAGACGGAATTAGGAACACCACAGTGTGGACCGGAACAATCACCATGTTTTAGTCATTTGGTCAGAGCCTGTACCTTTTGTCTGGGTGATCTCGCTTTCAGTGTAAGCGGATGGTATAAGAAGCCCTCGGGTGACTCATTCTTCATATTCCACTTGTAACTGAAATATCAGCTCTCTAAATTCTAGACCCTGTGCGTGGCCACTCCTCCCCAACCTGTGACAGCTGACATGATCTGAACTCCTCCCTAATAAGCCGACATGATCTGACCACCGCCCCAATATGTGACAGCTGACATGATCTGACCACCTCCCCAATATGTGACAGCCGACATGATCTGACCTCCTCCCCAATATGTCACAGCCGACATGATCTGACCACCTCCCCAATATGTCACAGCCGACATGATCTGACCACCTCCCCAATATGTGACAGCCGACATGATCTGACCACCTCCCCAATATGTGACAGCCGACATGATCTGACCACCTCCCCAATATGTGACAGCCGACATGATCTGACCACCTCCCCAATATGTGACAGCCGACATGATCTGACCACCTCCCCAATATGTGACAGCCGACATGATCTGACCACCTCCCCAATATGTGACAGCCGACATGATCTGACCACCTCCCCAATATGTGACAGCCGACATGATCTGACCACCTCCCCAATATGTGACAGCCGACATGATCTGACCTCCTCCCCAATATGTGACAGCCGACATGATCTGACCACCTCCCCAATATGTGACAGCCGACATGATCTGACCACCTCCCCAATATGTGACAGCCGACATGATCTGACCACCTCCCCAATATGTGACAGCCGACATGATCTGACCACCTCCCCAATATGTGACAGCCGACATGATCTGACCACCTCCCCAATATGTGACAGCCGACATGATCTGACCACCTCCCCAATATGTGACAGCCGACATGATCTGACCACCTCCCCAATATGTGACAGCCGACATGATCTGACCACCTCCCCAATATGTGACAGCCGACATGATCTGACCACCTCCCCAATATGTGACAGCCGACATGATCTGACCACCTCCCCAATATGTGACAGCCGACATGATCTGACCACCTCCCCAATATGTGACAGCCGACATGATCTGACCACCTCCCCAATATGTGACAGCCGACATGATCTGACCACCTCCCCAATATGTGACAGCCGACATGATCTGACCACCTCCCCAATATGTGACAGCCGACATGATCTGACCACCTCCCCAATATGTGACAGCCGACATGATCTGACCACCTCCCCAATATGTGACAGCCGACATGATCTGACCACCTCCCCAATATGTGACAGCCGACATGATCTGACCACCTCCCCAATATGTGACAGCCGACATGATCTGACCACCTCCCCAATATGTGACAGCCGACATGATCTGACCACCTCCCCAATATGTGACAGCCGACATGATCTGACCACCTCCCCAATATGTGACAGCCGACATGATCTGACCACCTCCCCAATATGTGACAGCCGACATGATCTGACCACCTCCCCAATATGTGACAGCCGACATGATCTGACCACCTCCCCAATATGTGACAGCCGACATGATCTGACCACCTCCCCAATATGTGACAGCCGACATGATCTGACCACCTCCCCAATATGTGACAGCCGACATGATCTGACCTCCTCCCCAATATGTGACAGCCGACATGATCTGACCACCTCCCCAATATGTGACAGCCGACATGATCTGACCTCCTCCCCAGTATGTGACAGCCGACATGATCTGAAGTAGGAGTTTCAGGCTTGGCTCTGGGTTCGTACAATCTTTGTGTATAATGAGGATAGTTGGGACAGGCTGTTGGCTTGTGTGGGCGTACTCCGATACAGAGTTTGTATACCGTATACTCTCCTGTTACAAGGGAAGGTAAATGAAATGAAGGTTGTATGTGGTCATTTCTTTATTTTAACACAAAACCAAATTATCTTTAAGGTGACCCACTGACAGAACATTTTGCATAGTCCACCAGTACTAGCTTGCCAATATTCTACTCCAGTGATCACCAGCAGACTATCAGTTGCAGATTTTGACTCTGATGCAGTCAGATCTCGGCTCCATTTTTTGCAGTGCATTGTGGGATGTGTGAAATGTTGTTTGGGGGGGGTGGGGGGGGGGGGGGGGGGGGGGGGGGGGGGGGGCTTTGGCCTTCAATATCCATTAAGACAAAGCTGAGATTTTCCTACTGCATGTGTGCCAAGAGGCTCCTGGTGAACTCAGGAGAAGAATTATGGCTGATGATATGTCCTGGCAGCTTGAGATCCCTGCTCTCACTTGGAAATTCCAGTTTATATTCTATTGTTCACTGACAGGTTCTCTTTTTCATTTTTTTTTGCTGCAGGTGGTTTGAGCAGTTCGTCATGCAGTGGTTGGATGAGAACGAGGAGGTCTCCCTGGAATTCCTGCACGGGGCTCTGGAGCGTGACAAGAAAGATGGGGTATGTCACCACACACGGGTCACCCTCCCCCGGGGTATTCCAGCGATCAGATGAACTCCCTTGTTTGTTCTGCTCCTCGGCAGCAATTACTGTTCATTTCCTTTATTTTTTTTATCCTGAAGTCAGCCAATGTCTCTGTGCGCCTTTAGCAGCACATTGGCCCATGTGTAGAGGCAAAGCAGCTGATCTGTAGACTGCTCAACTCTTCATGTTCCATAGACCTCAGTGTGAAAGCAACCTTCCTTATGTTATTATAACCAGTGGTATAACTATAGCCATAGCAGCCCAGGTGACTGCTATGGGGCCTGGGGGTAAAAGGGGGCCCCCTTAGGTTGTTGAGGCAAATTTAACATAGAACATGTGAAGATAATACCGTACTATATCATTAAGTGTTGGGGTGGTTGCAATTGACAACTGTAATCCTCTGTAAAGTCTACAGTGTAGCGACAACTTCAGATGCACAATAAGAGTCTTTGGGATCTTTGCATCATTACAGTTCAGAGAGGTCAACAGGTGCCTCGGTTGCTGAGATGTTTCTGCACCTTGATTGGTGTCCCCCTGCGGTACATTTACATTGGTTGGACATGACTTGGAAAGGTGCACATCTCTCTATAGAAGGCCTCACAGCTGACAATGCATTCTGTGTCAGAGCATTAGGAAGTGCCTGCAGAGCTCAGAGACCGGATCAGTGGCCTCCATAATTCTCACATGGAAGAAGTTTGTCACAACCAGGACTCTTCCAAGAGCTGGTCGCCTGGGCCAAACTGAGCAATCGGGGGAGAAGGGCCTTAGTAAGAGCGGTGACCAAGCACCCCGATGGTCACCAGAGATCCTGTGTGGAGATGGGACAAAGTTGCAGGACACCTATCACTGCAGCCCTCCACCGATCTGGACTTTATGGCAGAGTGGCCAGACAGAAGCCTCTCCTCAGTTCAAAACACATGAAAGCCCGCTTGGAGTTTGCATAAAAAGCACCTGAAGGACTCTCAGACTGTGAGGAACAAGATTCTCTGGTCTGATGAAACCAAGATTGAATTGTCTGGCCTCAATTCTAAACGTTATGTCTGGAAGAAACCAGGCACCGCTCATCACCTGCCCAATACCATCCCAACACCATCCCAACAGTGAAGCATGGTGGTGACAACATCATGCTGTGGGGGTGTTTTTCAGAAGCAACGACCGGGAGACTGGTCAGGGTTGAGGGAAAGCTGAATGGAGCAATGTACAGAGATATCCTCAATGAAAACCTGTTCCACAGCGCTCAAGACCTCAGACTGGGCCGAAGGTTCACCTTCAAACATAACCACGATCCTAAGCACACAGCCAGGACTGCACAGGAGCGGCTTAGGGACAACTCTGGGAATGTCCTAGAGTGGCCCAGCCAGAGCCCTGACTTGAACCCTACTGAACATCTCTGGAGATACCTGGAAATAGCTGTCCACCGACAGTCCCCATCCAACCTGACGGAGCAAAGAATGGCAGAAAATCCCCCGAACCCAGATGTGCAAAGCTCGTCGCGTCATACCCAAAAAAGACTGGAGGCTGTAACTGCTGCCAAAGGTGCTTCAACCAAGTACTGAGTCAAGGGTGTGAATACTTATGCCAATGTGATATTCCAGTTTTTTCTTGTGCTGAGTGTAGATTCCTGAGAAACAACTGTAGTATCCGGCTGCAACATAACAACATTGAAAGAAGTGACGGGGGGTCTGAGTACTTCCTGAATGTAGAGTATTTGTATATAAAGGGGAGGCCGAAGGTCAGATTTAAAGGGTTATTAAACCCTTGCATGTTTTTGCATATATCTGTCTATGGCTAGCAAGCATTAGATATATGCAAAACGATCTTTTTCAAAGGGTTAATACCTGTGTCTCCGCCGCACGCTCCCGTCCGAACATCAGGGATCTTGGGGCGGGCGCATGCGCAGTTCATATGTTCGGCCGGGAGACGAGGAGAGACGCAAGGTAAGTCTATGGAGCAGCGTGCACCCGCACAGAGACCGTGGGACATGAGAGAAGGAGTCAGCGCTGGATCGGAGACCCCCACCAGCGCAGGAGGGACAACTGAAAAGGACAGTAAGGAAGAAGATTGGATTATGAGGCATCATTTAAGGTAAGTCCTTACTTTAGCACTGTGGGGGACGGACGTTAGCCCTTAATGTCACTTTAAGCATTTTATCATTCCCCCAGTCCGAATCTTCTGCAAAACTGGATGTGATATCTGACTTTAGATCACATTCAATCGGCTTTATATGTAATGAAATTGCAGCTAATGTACGTTGTCCAATGTTCCGAGAACAGTCAGTATTGCTGTCTGGGGCTCCGCTGGATTCTGATCAGTAATGAGCTGACAAACCTCTGACTGGATGTCAAATCTGATTTACAGGCAGTAATTGGACTCTTTGTAATACGCTCGTCCCCTATAGCCGCGGCCGCCTGGCCGGTAATTGCATTGTCCGGTAATAGCCGGTAAGGCTCTTCTATCCCTCTGCAGCCGTAGGCTACCCACTGACATAAGACGGAGCCGGTCTGACCTGCGGCTGAATCCTGAGAGGAGAAACTTTACAACAAATGATCATTAATAAGATTAATATGAAGACTAAAGTAGTTTTTTTTGTGAAGGAGGGAGTGTTTTGGGGTTCTCCCGACCCTTTCTCAGCCCATAGACCAAGTCACTTAAATGGCGAAGTAGTTCAATCAATCCGGTGCAACATTTAATATTCTCAGCGCGCCCCAAAATCGTTCTGGCTTTGAAACAAATGCACTTTCACCGTGAAACGCGTATTGCCGCTTGTCTGCGGAGCTGATTGTTATTTACAGAGATCTCCCAGTCCCTACAAGACGAAGAGAGAGTCTGAGGAATTCAGAACTCGGGTGACTTGAAATGTTTCCACACAATAGTAATCGATGGAATGCGAGCAACTTTTTTTTTTAAACTTAATTTTCACCAAAAAGGAACAGTTCAAAGCGAGCGAGAAGGAGCCTAATGGCTGCGGTACCGTGCCAGACTCTCTTTGAACTTTTCTCATTGATTCACTACTTTAAAGTGAGGGAGGAGGAAGGAGGTCGGGAACTGAAATAAAAAGAACAAAAGAGATCAAGAGAAAAGTTTGTTTCTTTTTAATATCCTGTGCAGCATATTAACCCGTTCAGCTCTGACACCCGGTACACCCCATGTGGACCAGAAACATGTTTTTACATGACTGCTATTCAGTGGGTTTTCAGTGATCACTTTGCAATTAAAGTGACACTAAACTCAGCAGTTAAATCTTAAAAATCCATTCAAGTCCCGGAACTATGAACAACAATGCATCTTATTTGTGTATCACTCGGCTGTAGATCCTCCAATCATCTCTGAATTGGTGCCGACGCTGTCCTTCCTTCTAGAGGGGGGCTACTTTTGTTCCCCATGGTCCCTGTGTGTGTTGTACAGTAGTCACAGGTCCAAGCTCCCCCCCGAGATGGACTACAATCTCAATACAAATTGGTAGATTGTAGTCCATCCCGGAAGCGAGCTTGGAGAGTTGGCTACTTTACAACACAGACAGGGACCATGGGGAACAAAAGTCGCCCCCCTCCAGAAGGAAGGACGGTGTCGGCACCAATTCAGAGATGATTGGAGGATCTACAGCCGAGTGATTCACAAATAAGATGCATTGTTGTTACTAGTTCAGGGACTTGAATGGATTTTTTAGGATTTAGCTCCGGAGTTTACTGTCACTTTAACATGCAGATTGAATCTCATCTGTTTGATCTGCCGATGATTGTACCTCTCTCACATCCCTTTGGTCTGCAGATGAAACATATAAGATACAAAAGCAATAATATTACTGTATCTCCCTATCTCATGACTTAACATGGTATATAAACAGTGACAGACTGTCCATTTTTTGACAGAAGCAGCTTCTGTGTTTAAAAATAGACCCC
>NW_017308005.1:255418-256810 GCF_000935625.1 Nanorana parkeri
GGGGTGGGGTCAGCAATGGACGGGCAGGAGAACAGGACTACTGAAGTATACTTTAATGAAGTGTATCCCATCCCAAAGACAAAAATTTAATATATTACAGCTTACCAGTGCTTAGATGTGATGGCTGCATTAGTTTTCTTTTTTTCTAGTGATCCTGCCAGTAGCACACTTCCTGTCCTAGGGTGACAACGCTCACTCATTGTAATGTATCTATGGAGGAGCAGTGCTGTTACATTAGGATAGGAAGTGTGTTTGGACTGCAGAACATCTTTCCCTCTCCTCTTCTTCATAAAAGGAAGTGGAGGGGGTTCTGTATTTCCCCAGAGAGCTGGGAACAATGTAATTATAACAGTGTAGCACAGGAAGAGAGCAAAGGAAGTTTTCACCATTTCTGGCAGGATCAAAGACTATTTTTTGCACTTTTTAATTAGAATTGTGACTCACTCAGCCTCATAATCTGAGCCGACCTGTGACAATGAAACTGTCACAGGTCGGCTCAGTAGATCGGGAAGTGAGAACACATACCGGCGCTCGCTCACTTCTCGATATATCCCTGCAGAGAGTGGTGACCGTCACTCACTGCTCCCTGCAGGGATTCCCCCCGTACCCACTCTGATCCTCCAGCGCTGACTGGCGGAACGGACGGGGGAGGGGGAGGGTACAGCTGGCTCTGCCTCTAGATAGGCAGAGCCTGCTTCACTCACGCAGCTGGGCGGAGCCGGGCACAAGTGTCGGGATCCGCTTCAGCTGCGGCGTCTCAGTATATAGGGAGCTGTAGCTCGCGGTATACTGAGCTTTGGGTGACGGGAGGACGCTAGTTTGTGTCTCCCATTACCCTTAGGAGAACTATGGGGAAAAGCCCTGACACCATAGTTCTCCTTTAATGGTGTATTTAAGAGTTTTAGACAGAGTAACTTTTCTTGTTCCTGACAGAAGATAAAATAAGTTATTTTGCATGATCTCTGGGGGCCCTGACAGTCTGTCTGTCCTTCACTCCCGTTTGTAGAGTGCGCACTAGCGCCCCCTATTGCACCGTGGAAGTCTTGGCCCTTTGGAAACAGACGGTGCTGAACCTTCGGGTGGTTTATAATGGGTTGCACATTTTCAGTGCACAATAAATACATTTACTGAGTGCAAATTGTGGGTAAAACGTCTGTAATGATCGCAGCATATTAAACAGGCGAGTTCCTGGCAGCGAGTGGAAATGAACGGCGCTCAGCAGGGATTTAATTAACTGAGAATTAAGGAGCTGAATTACGGAATAATTTCCCCCGCTGCACTCATGTTTCAGCTTTAACAGAAGCTGCTCCGAAAATCCCGCTTCACTGGTGGAATTGTTACTTGTGGGGGAATTGGGGGGGGGGGGGGTGTTGTGGGTGTTTGTGACTACAA
>NW_017308005.1:256946-270356 GCF_000935625.1 Nanorana parkeri
TCACTGTTGTTGGTGATATGTGTTGGGGGGTGGGATGGGGGGGGGGGGGGGATTCTCTGGTGGTTAGGCCTCAAACGTGCTGTTTTATCAATGAGCACATGAAAAGTTATTAAGTTTCCCTGAAGGTAATTATTGATGTAATTTTCACCTTTTATGTATGCCGATGTCTCCGGATCAAATCATTGTGATGAGTCTTCTGCTGAAGGACAGCGGAGAGGAGATCAGTGTATACATGGGGCTCTTATACATCCCTTTGTGCATTGTGAGTGCGGAGCAATAAAGTACAATCACCTAGCACTGATAGATGAGCAGGATAACAGGCTGCCTATGTAACGAGCCAGCGTATGTATGAATGTGCTTAATCCTTTCATGACCAAGTGTCATTGAAGTCGACGTGGCCAGGTCTAATGTAGCAATTTCAGAATGGGTTTGTTAACTTGGCTATAGACCTAAGGCTAATATGACTACCAGTGGCGTAACAATCACCATAGCGACCCAGGTGACCGCTAGGGGGCCCGGGGCACAGGGGGCCAGGCCAGGACATCCCCCTGATGCCGTGCGGGCCGCCTTGGTCGCTATGGCATCTCAGGCTGCTGGCTGTCACTGTCGGCTGTGCAGCGGCGCGTTCCTCCTCACAGCCGCTGCTGAGTCGGTGACAACCAGCAACTTCGGAGGAGGTGGCTGGGCCCGTCGTTGGCAGCGATGGAGGGGGTGGGGCTTATCGATGGGGAGGCGGGCCCGGCGATCGAGCAGGTGGGGCCCAGTGACGGAGGAGGCGGGGCCCGCAAGCGATCGTGGAGGAGAAAAAGGCGGACAGAGGATCGGAGCAGACGGGTAAGAGGGCTTGACTGCCCGCCTGAGACCCTGCAGAGCCCACCATAGAGAGGCTATGGTGGGCTCTGCAGGGTCACCCTCAGGTGGGCTGTTTGGGTTATCAGGTGGGCCCTAACTAGAAATCACAGGGCCCCATACAAAATTTTGCTATGGGGCCCTGTGATTCCTAGTTACGCCTCTGATGACTACTTACGATTTAGGTTCTTTTAAAGGAGAACTACGGGGAGAGTGAAAAGCACTCATCCCCATAGTTAGAGCCGACATTGGCTCCAGTGATCGAGAACTGAGCAATCGCATACCACTTATCGCTCAGTTCTCGATCATCTACCTGCAGAGAGTGGTGACTGGCAGTGCCCGCTCCCTGCAGGGATTCCCCTCCTCTCTCTCTGTTCCTCCAGCACTGACTGGAGGAACCGATAGGGAGCGGGCGGGCACAGATGGCTCTGACTCTAGAGAGGCAGAGTCAGCTGTCAATCAGGCAACAGGGTGGATCCCACCAATATTGCTTCAGAGCGGCTCTGCACTGTCGGCATATAGCGGTCAATAGCCCGCTATTTGCTTAGTTTTGGGTCACAGGAGGACATTAGAAAGCTGCACATGAAACCTGCAGATTGCGTGTTATCACAAGGCTATGGTGATCACATGATGGGGAATCTTAATTGGTTTCTAATTATTCGTAGAGACCAGTGCTGTCAGTGACAACCGGGTTTGACAGCTAGCCGCACAAAGTTTCTACTGCTAGCTGTCAAGAGGGATGGAGTTTTTGGCTCAGGGTGCGGCATGGTGCCAAGGAACATGTATATTCAAATTGTGGGTGGGAGCCCAAAGCATCAAATACCCTAACTCAGCACCCTGGATCACAAGCTGCAGAGAGCTGTGCCACTTAATCACGTAGTGTTGCTCTCTGCAGCATTTAAGATCCGCCATCTGACAGAGGAAGAAGGGAGACCTGTGGCATCCCGTGTCCAGACAGAAGACACCTAGAACATGAAGTTGGCTTTAAAACGAAAGGGTGTCCATGATCTTGTTATGTTGGGCAACTCACATAATGCAGTTGGCTTCAAGTCATGGTGCGCAGGGCATTATAGGTCAGTTCGAAGTTCCGTCTACTGTGAATTCAGGTCAAATCTAAATCTTAACACCAATCATCATCCACAGGGCAGTTGAATGATCTGGATGGGGAATGGATGCTTCAGAAATGGTGGCTTCATGTGCATTGTCCCTCATGTGATCCAGACATTTGGCTGCCATGTTTGTCAGCTTTGGTCATACATGTTCAAATTTCTGAAAGCTTGCCCTACCCAAACTGGAGCCTGGGCTGAGTACTTCAGCACAGCATGAGTTGGGTTCCTGTAGACATTAGATGTCCAGGATCTGAGACTTCAGAAGATACGGACAACGGACGGGAAGTCTGTGCAACCCCCAACACTGCCTACCACAGATAAAATTGCTCTGCGTACATAGAGCCTGAGAACGACGAGCAAAGAGTATCTGAGATTGCTGATGTCACAGTCTATTATCAGCCATTTATATCTCCTGTGCTTTCTCCACAGTTCCAGCAAACGTCGGAGCACGCCCTCTTCTCCTGCTCCGTGGTGGACGTGTTCACCCAACTCAATCAGAGCTTTGAGATCATTAAGAAACTGGAGTGCCCAGACCCGGTCATCGTGGCCCACTACATGCGCAGGTTTGCCAAGGTCAGTGGCCTCTCGCTCTATTTTAGTATTTGGCATCAAGTCTATCTGAACCTAAAAAGACAATTTAGTAGGACCACTGGGACATTTTTCAGTTTTGCTGCCAACATTGGACCATTTGGCCCACATATCCACATACTGTATCTGCTCTACACTGAGTGGCCAGATTATTATGACCACCCCATCAGTACTTTGTTGGGCCGCCTCGTGACTCCACGAGATGATGAAAGGTGATGCGAGGAATCTGACACGGCACTGTCGCCCTTCTGTTGTCTTGTACCAGTCTTGCCCCTCCCCCGTTCTGCCCTAACATTGACTAGTCGCTGACGGCCACAATTCGCACGTTCAGACCCAGATTTTCGGCTGACAGTCCGGTCTTTAAACACTTTAACAATGAGCCGCTCCTGAACATGTAACGAATTCTGCTGTTTTGCTGATACTCGCTCCATGGCTCCGAGCGCCAACAATCATCCCGCGTTCCAAGGCTGTTATATCGCGTTGTTTCCCCGAATCTTCCCAATCACTTCTACTGTCGTGGTAACCAACCTGCTTCCCTATTTATAATGGTCTGGCCCTCTAGCAACTTCAGCTCCAAATTATAGCTCATTTACCTACAAACGTCAGGTGTTCATAATAAACTGGCCACTCAGTGTATATAATAATCCGGCCACTCAGTGTATATAATAATCCGGCCACTCAGTGTATATAATAATCCGGCCACTCAGTGTATATAATAATCCGGCCACTCAGTGTATATAATAATCCGGCCACTCAGTGTATATAATAATCCGGCCACTCAGTGTATATAATAATCCGGCCACTCGGTGTATATAATAATCCGGCCACTCGGTGTATATAATAATCCGGCCACTCGGTGTATATAATAATCCGGCCACTCAGTGTATATAATAATCCGGCCACTCGGTGTATATAATAATCCGGCCACTCGGTGTATATAATAATCCGGCCACTCGGTGTATATAATAATCCGGCCACTCGGTGTATATAATAATCCGGCCACTCGGTGTATATAATAATCCGGCCACTCGGTGTATATAATAATCCGGCCACTCGGTGTATATAATAATCCGGCCACTCGGTGTATATAATAATCCGGCCACTCGGTGTATATAATAATCCGGCCACTCGGTGTATATAATAATCCGGCCACTCGGTGTATATAATAATCCGGCCACTCGGTGTATATAATAATCCGGCCACTCGGTGTATATAATAATCCGGCCACTCGGTGTATATAATAATCCGGCCACTCGGTGTATATAATAATCCGGCCACTCGGTGTATATAATAATCCGGCCACTCGGTGTATATAATAATCCGGCCACTCGGTGTATATAATAATCCGGCCACTCGGTGTATATAATAATCCGGCCACTCGGTGTATATAATAATCCGGCCACTCGGTGTATATAATAATCCGGCCACTCAGTGTATATAATAATCCGGCCACTCGGTGTATATAATAATCCGGCCACTCGGTGTATATAATAATCCGGCCACTCGGTGTATATAATAATCCGGCCACTCGGTGTATATAATAATCCGGCCACTCGGTGTATATAATAATCCGGCCACTCGGTGTATATAATAATCCGGCCACTCGGTGTATATAATAATCCGGCCACTCGGTGTATATAATAATCCGGCCACTCGGTGTATATAATAATCCGGCCACTCGGTGTATATAATAATCCGGCCACTCGGTGTATATAATAATCCGGCCACTCGGTGTATATAATAATCCGGCCACTCGGTGTATATAATAATCTGCCCACTCGGTGTATATAATAATCCGGCCACTCGGTGTATATAATAATCCGGCCACTCGGTGTATATAATAATCCGGCCACTCGGTGTATATAATAATCCGGCCACTCGGTGTATATAATAATCCGGCCACTCGGTGTATATAATAATCCGGCCACTCGGTGTATATAATAATCCGGCCACTCGGTGTATATAATAATCCGGCCACTCGGTGTATATAATAATCCGGCCACTCGGTGTATATAATAATCCGGCCACTCGGTGTATATAATAATCCGGCCACTCGGTGTATATAATAATCCGGCCACTCGGTGTATATAATAATCCGGCCACTCGGTGTATATAATAATCCGGCCACTCGGTGTATATAATAATCCGGCCACTCGGTGTATATAATAATCCGGCCACTCGGTGTATATAATAATCCGGCCACTCGGTGTATATAATAATCCGGCCACTCGGTGTATATAATAATCCGGCCACTCGGTGTATATAATAATCCGGCCACTCGGTGTATATAATAATCCGGCCACTCGGTGTATATAATAATCCGGCCACTCGGTGTATATAATAATCCGGCCACTCGGTGTATATAATAATCCGGCCACTCGGTGTATATAATAATCCGGCCACTCGGTGTATATAATAATCCGGCCACTCGGTGTATATAATAATCCGGCCACTCGGTGTATATAATAATCCGGCCACTCGGTGTATATAATAATCCGGCCACTCGGTGTATATAATAATCCGGCCACTCGGTGTATATAATAATCCGGCCACTCGGTGTATATAATAATCCGGCCACTCGGTGTATATAATAATCCGGCCACTCGGTGTATATAATAATCCGGCCACTCGGTGTATATAATAATCCGGCCACTCGGTGTATATAATAATCCGGCCACTCGGTGTATATAATAATCCGGCCACTCGGTGTATATAATAATCCGGCCACTCGGTGTATATAATAATCCGGCCACTCGGTGTATATAATAATCCGGCCACTCGGTGTATATAATAATCCGGCCACTCGGTGTATATAATAATCTGGCCACTCGGTGTATATAATAATCCGGCCACTCGGTGTATATAATAATCCGGCCACTCGGTGTATATAATAATCCGGCCACTCGGTGTATATAATAATCCGGCCACTCGGTGTATATAATAATCCGGCCACTCGGTGTATATAATAATCCGGCCACTCGGTGTATATAATAATCCGGCCACTCGGTGTATATAATAATCCGGCCACTCGGTGTATATAATAATCCGGCCACTCGGTGTATATAATAATCCGGCCACTCGGTGTATATAATAATCCGGCCACTCGGTGTATATAATAATCTGACCACTCGGTGTATATAATAATCCGGCCACTCAGTGTATATAAAAAAGCCAGAAGAAGTTCTTAAACACGTCATACAATATGTGTTCAGTTACATGAATAGCTCCCATGTATGTGTACTATGGTTGTCTCTGCTGACCTGTTGGCATAATCCTCACATATTAGGAGAGCAGATGCCACCTCTTGGTTATGTTGTATACGGGTCAGTACTGATTCAGTTGTCTCTCTTATTTTCGGCAGACCATCAGTAAAGTCTTGCTGCAGTACTCCGAAATCCTCTCCAAATCCTTCCAGTCGTACTGCTTCAAGGAGAAGCTGGTGAGTAAGAGCGCCCTCTGCTGGCAGCATGGTAGGACATACCATCGTGAGGTTTGTGTCTGGGGGAATCCATCATGTTTACGTGACACCAGCAGAGTCACCAGAATAATTGAAGAAGACCAGTTTTCCGCTTGGCACAGTCCAGAATCTATAAATTCAGTCTTTTAGTATTTTATTTCTGTCAGATAAATTAGGACAGAGAGGGATTTGCTTATATATTTGGCTTTAGCTTAAGTCAGAACCCTGTCGACTACCTGACTGTACACACGGTCTCCCAGCTCCTGAGTGTGCAGTGTGGGTGGCCAGGCAGTAAAGGTGGCTCGTCAAATCTGCACAGTGCAGGAAAGTGACTCTGTAAGTAATGAAGCAAGGATAAGGATGACAGCCCTACAGGTTGCACTTGACTGAGTGCTAATACCTGAACCAGAGCCCAGCTGATCACTGTTGTTGTTATTATATTGTCTCCCCCCACCACAGTCCTTCTTACAAACTTTCATTCTTCCCAGCCCTGCATATTGATGAACAACGTCCAGCAGCTCCGGGTGCAGCTTGAGAAGATGTTTGAAGCCATGGGAGGAAAGGAGGTATCAGAAACATTTTCTCATTGTTTTATTTTATCTGACTTGTTCTGTAGCTCTGACATCCCCAGAAAACATCGAGTCATTCCCACCAGTTCCTGCCCCAGGGGAGCATTCGCTTTAATGCAGTCCTTCTCAAACTGGGTTCTGTGCAAATGTTTCCTCAAAGGTTTCTGGAGCTTTCCTCAATTGTTTCTAATGGTTCCCTTAAAAGTTTGTAGAGGTTTCCTCAGATGTTTCTAGTGGTTCCTTTAGAGGTTTCTGAAGGTTCCTTTAGAGGTTTCTGAAGGTTCCTTTAGAGGTTTCTGGAGGTTCCTTTAGAGGTTTCTGGGGGTTCCTTTAGAGGTTTCTAGAGGTTCCTTTAGAGGTTTCTGGAGGTTCCTTTAGAGGTTTCTGGAGGTTCCTTTAGAGGTTTCTGGAGGTTCCTTTAGAGGTTTCTGAAGGTTCCTTTAGAGGTTTCTGGAGGTTCCTTTAGAGGTTTCTGGAGGTTCCTTTAGAGGCTTCTGGAGGTTCCTTTAGAGCCTTGGTTCTCAACTGGTGGGTCGTGACCCAAAAGTGGGTCGCGACCTTGTTTTCAGTGGGTCGCCACATGCCTTCCACTTTTCTATGTGAGAGGCTCCTCAGCCTCCCCCTAGCGTAGCAATATCAGTTGTTGCCGTGAACAGCCATTCAGAATATGCTGCCTGGCACCAAGTGTCAGCTTGAGCAGGGGTGGGCTGGAGGTATGGCCGCGAGGGAGCTTCATCCATACATGCATTGCTTACAGTTTCCTCATGTGACCTACAGGGTGCACCAGGGAGTTGTACAAGCAATGCATTTATGGATGGAGCTCCGTCACAGCAGCCAAGCACTGGACCCCAAGCTGAGGATCGCACGCACAGTACCGCAATGCCGTGCATTCCATTGCAGTGCGACTTGGGTCGCCACTTATGTTCAAGGACAAATGTGGGTCCTGAGGTTACACAGGTTGAGAACCACTGCTTTAGAGGTTTCTAGTGGTTCCTTTAGAGGTTTCTGGAGGTTCCTTTAGAGGTTTCTGGAGTTTCCTTAGAGGTTTCTGGAGGTTCCTTTAGAGGTTTCTGGAGGTTCCTTTAGAGGTTTCTGGAGTTTCCTTAGAGGTTTCTGGAGGTTCCTTTAGAGGTTTCTGGAGTTTCCTTAGAGGTTTCTGGAGTTTCCTTAGAGGTTTCTGGAGTTTCCTTAGAGGTTTCTGGAGGTTACTTTAGAGAGGTTCCTTCGGAGGCTTCTAGAGGTTCCTTCGGAGGCTTCTAGAGGTTCCTTCGGAGACCTCTCGGGCTCATCTGTTATTTTGATTACTAGGTCTTGCAGAAAGCAGGTGACAGCCAGAGAATAGAGGCGGGAGAAGCTTCGGCCCCAGCTGAGCCCTTTCCACCACAGGGCCTAAAGCGGGTGCCTCTTCTACTTCTGGGTTTGCCTGGACCCGGTGCATGGATTATAATACCTAGTATGGCGATCTTCAGAGGTGGAAAGGGGGGGGGGTGTGCCTGTAGTCTCCGACCATCTGTAGTATGTCCCCAATATCTGCTAATCTCCTGTACCATGTCTGCAGTCTCTGACCGTCTCCTGTACCATGTCTGCAGTCTCTGACCCATCTCCTGTTGCATTACATTCACTGAACGTTTTATGTGGCCCTTTGGTAATGTCGGGGGCCACACTTGAGGGGCAGCACTATCAAGAATGTTGACCCCCACTGGCTTAAATCCAAATGTAAAAAAGAAATAAATTTGCAGCAGCAGGAGGGCAAAGTCGTGGGACTCTCAGCATTATACTTCATCAGCAGGCGGTTAGGAATATCATTGATGATGTCAGTATCGGTGCTGCGCCCGAGCAGCCAATCAAATTTGAGCTGAATTCCAATAAGCCATCACCTCGTAATTAAGCTGCTCGGCCCTAAAATTCCTGCTCTGTTGTCCTGATTTCCGGAGAACAATACTCCAGCCGTGCCGGTCTTCCCTTCCGCGCCGGTCTCTCTTCCATTGTTGCCTCCCCCCACCCCCCCCAAACTATAATTACCCATCTTTTGTGGCCCCCAGCTGGCTGCTCTGTGGCCCTCCTCTGCTCAGTCTACTAAAATAAGTTTTTCTTCCCTGCTCTGAACTTTTCCTCCCTGGAGAAAATGGAGAGGACCGACTGTCTGAATGCAGTGGCCCCGGGGGGCCAAACCAGCTGCTGGCAAGCCTGAACTGCTCCCATCACAACTGAATCCCTAATGAACGGGGGTGTTTTGGATGCGCGAAATGCGTTGGCTTCTCTACTTGGGCCCTAATGCATTCAAGTTGTGTAACTAGAAACATCAGGGCCCCGGTGCAAGAAACCATGGGGAGGCAATGTTGGCACCTTGCTGGTTACCAGCGCCTGGCCCTCTTTTTCCTTTTGGGCCCCCACCCAAGTGGCGGACTGCTGTGATCCTGGTGGTTCCTCTAGTGTCAGGACCAGTTTAATTGGTTTGGTACTTCAATTCCTACATAGACGGCAGCGGAGGTTCCTCCATCTACGTCAGATCTGGGAATTTTATGGCCCAGGGGCCACATTTGGCCCTTTGGAATGTCCCTGTCCAGCCCATGAACCAGACACGGACTGATCGCCGACCTGCGCTTGGTTATGCCTGGCTGACCAAGGCCGGTGCATCCTCGGCAAGCCATAGCCCAGCACAGGCCCCCTTTTATTCAGTCATTGTTTTCTAGAACCGCCGGCATCCTAGACAACCAATGACATCAGGTGTCCACCTCCTCTGCAGTCATTGGTTGCTAGAACCGCCGGCATCCTAGACAACCAATGACATCAGGTGTCCACCTCCTCTGCAGTCATTGGTTACTAGGACCGCCGGCATCCTAGATAACCAATGACATCAGGTGTCCACCTCCTCTGCAGTCATTGGTTGCTAGGACCGCCGGCATCCTAGACAACCAATGACATCAGATGTCCACCTCCTCTGCAGTCATTGGTTGCTACGAGCGCCGGCATCCTAGACAACCAATGACATCAGGTGTCCACCTCCTCTGCAGTCATTGGTTTCTAGAACCGCCGGCATCCTAGATAACCAATGACATCAGGTGTCCACCTCCTCTGCAGTCATTGGTTGCTAGGACAGCCGGCATCCTAGCAACCAATGACATCAGGTGTCCAGCTATGCCAACAGGTGTCCCCCTCCTATTCAGTCATTGGTTGCTAGGACCGCCGGCATCCTAGACAACCAATGACATCAGGTGTCCACCTCCTCTGCAGTCATTGGTTTCTAGAACCGCCGGCATCCTAGATAACCAATGACATCAGGTGTCCACCTCCTCTGCAGTCATTGGTTGCTAGGACAGCCGGCATCCTAGCAACCAATGACATCAGGTGTCCAGCTCCTCTGCAGTCATTGGTTGCTAGGATCGCCGGCATCCTAGCAACCAATGACATCAGGTGTCCAGCTCCTTTGCCATCATTGGTTGCTAGGACCGCCGGCATCCTAGACAACCAATGACATCAGATGTCCACCTCCTCTGCAGTCATTGGTTGCTACGACCGCCGGCATCCTAGACAACCAATGACATCAGGTGTCCAGCTCCTTTGCCATCATTGGTTGCTAGGACCGCCGGCATCCTAGACAACCAATGACATCAGGTGTCCCCCTCCTCTGCAGTCATTGGTGGCTAGGACCGCCGGCATCCTAGACAACCAATGACATCAGGTGTCCCCCTCCTCTGCAGTCATTGGTGGCTAGGACCGCCGGCATCCTAGACAACCAATGACATCAGGTGTCCCCCTCCTCTGCAGTCATTGGTGGCTAGGACCGCCGGCATCCTAGACAACCAATGACATCAGGTGTCCACCTCCTCTGCAGTCATTGGTTGCTACGAACGCCGGCATCCTAGACAACCAATGACATCAGTTGTCCACCTCCTCTGCAGTCATTGGTTGCTAGGACCGCCGGCATCCTAGACAACCAATGACATCAGATGTCCACCTCCTCTGCAGTCATTGGTTGCTACGACCGCCGGCATCCTAGACAACCAATGACATCAGTTGTCCACCTCCTCTGCAGTCATTGGTTGCTAGGACCGCCGGCATCCTAGACAACCAATGACATCAGATGTCCACCTCCTCTGCAGTCATTGGTTGCTACGACCGCCGGCATCCTAGACAACCAATGACATCAGGTGTCCACCTCCTCTGCAGTCATTGGTTGCTAGGACCGCCGGCATCCTAGACAACCAATGACATCAGGTGTCCACCTCCTCTGCAGTCATTGGTTGCTAGGACCCCCCGGCAAAATTAATTTTCCCTGATCTAGGCTGTGTGGCATCAATGGGGGGTTCCCAGTCATTTTCTATGATTGGCTTTATGGATCACATGACTGTTTGTTTTTGTTCTGAAAGGGAACTTTAAAAACATTCTTGAAAAAGGAAAACCTTTGGGGAATGATAATTCTGACGGACTGAATGTGGACCTCGGCTTATGGTTTTGTGTCCTCCCCCCAGGGACCCCCCCAAAGGGGCCCTTAAAATGTAACTCTTAGTGCAAATACAAAGTATCCCGGGCTCAGCTGGGGATACGAGTGACATTTCTGGCATCCCCGGCAGTAGGGGGTTCGCTGGAGTGACGGAGCCGTTCATGGACCATTAGTACTGGTCCGGTGACAGGTTGTGGTCTGGCGGTGTTCATTCTTGCGGGCAGCCGGTGGAGATCTAGTGGCCGGCGGAATAACCCGTCCGGCTGGAATTGCGCGTTCAGATAATCAGGTTTTCATTCTCTGTCTTCCAGTTGGACACCGAGGCCAGCGACACGCTGAAGGAGCTCCAGGTGAAGCTGAACAATGTGTTGGATATAGGCTGCTGAGCAACGGCTGGGAAGGGGGGAGCTTCGCTACTAGGAGGGGGGAGCTAATCTCATGAGTCACTGCAGAGAGGGGGAGCAGAGGGAGCTGAGCTCCTGAGTCACAGCTGGAAGGTGGGAGCTCGGCTACCATGTCACTCCTGGGAAGAGACACTGCTGAGAGGGGGAGCTGAGCTGATGAGACGCTGCTGAGAGGGGGAGCTGAGCTGAAGAGACACTGCTGAGAGGGGAGCTGAGCTGATGAGACACTGCTGAGAGGGGGAGCTGAGCTGATGAGACACTGCTCAGAGGGGAAGAGCAGGATGAGCTGAGCTGAAATTGGGGAGCTAACCCCCAAAATAAAGTCTTTCTCACCTTGTCATTGCTGAATCAGACTTGTGCTGAGATGTCCCGGCACAGATAACCATATACAGGGGAGACATGGATGGGATGTTGGTGTTGTATTGGGGAGGAGCAGGCTATCATAGAGTAGGATAGAAGTGTATGCTGTTGGCATTGCCGGCCCCATGTTGTGCGGGGTCAGGTGACGTGTGTCTTGTGCTCCCTCCTATATCGTTCCCCTGTGTTGGGTCGTCTGATATTTGCGCCCCTCCTCAGGCTTTCCTCTGATGTGATCCGGGGAGACGTGACCTGGCGGCATTACCACAAATGAACAATAAATAAGAGGAGAAGCTGAAGTTTAATGAGGTCATCTTATATATATCTGTGTATATAGGGGGTGACACCCCCACACAGGTATCCAGAGCGCAGTGCGCCGTGACCATCAGCCGTCCATCCGGGATGTGTAGTGACAGGCCGCACAAGCACATCCAGCTCATGTCAGAGGGAATCAATCACTGCACTGACCGCAGGCCTCTTCCTGCTCCCTGGACTGTCATGGCGGATCTGTAACTCACATGTAGGCAAATGACGGTCACGTGATGAGGGAGAAAAGGTTTTCACGGGATGCAGCGTGTACTGTCTGTGACTCTGTCACATGTCCCAGGCTGCAGTTTATTATAAACTATTATTATAAAGCATCAGTTTGTATTGTTTGCTTAAGTGACCCAGGCCTCAATGTATATTATCTGTATGTGTCACATGACCCAGGCTGCATCGTATATTAACTGTATATGGGTCACATGACCCAGGCTGCATAGTTTATGGACTGTATACCTGTCACAGAACCCACAATGCAGTGTGTACATTTTCGGTATAGGTGTCACATGACCCAGGCTGCGGTGTATATTGTCTGTATAGGTGTCACATGACCCTGGCTGCAGTGTATATTGACCTGTATAGGTGTCACATGATCCAGGCTGCGTTGTATATTGTCTGTATATGTGTCACATGACCCTGGCTGCAGTGTATATTGTCTGTATAGGTGTCACATGACCCAGGCTGCAGTGTATATTGACCTGTATAGGTGTCGCATGACCCAGGCTGCAGTGTATATTGTCTGTTTAGGTGTCACATGACCCAGGCTGCAGTGTATATTGTCTGTATAGGTGTCGCATGACCCAGGCTGCAGTGTATATTGTCTGTATAGGTGTCACATGACCCAGGCTGCAGTGTATATTGTCTGTATAGGTGTCACATGACCCAGGCTGCATGGTTTATTTTCTGTATAAGTGTCACATGACCCAGGCTGCAGTGTATATTGACCTGTATAGGTGTCACATGACCCAGGCTGCAGTGCATGTGGTAAAGTACTCAGTGGTAGATCCAAAGCTGTTACTGTACTGTAGGTGATGTAAATTTTTACATGTAAGACATTCGCTGTGTTTGCAGCTTCCAGTTCCGGATAGACGAATGTATTAAGCAGATGTCGGAGATTCTCAGTCACGTGAAGAGCACCGGCAATGTGGCAGCTAACGCCAGGAACACGGTGGCACAGGACGCCGACAATGTTCTGCGCCCCCTGATGGACTTCCTGGATGGCAAGTGAGTACTGCGACTCTTCTCCATCCAACTTTCCACCGCAGACTTTGGAAAAAGGAAATGGGCCAATTTTTTTTTTACTTCCGTCCTT
>NW_017308005.1:271004-272878 GCF_000935625.1 Nanorana parkeri
GAGCTGATGAACACTGCTGAGAGGGGGAGCTGAGCTGAAGAGACACTGCTGAGAGGGGAGCTGAGCTGATGAGACACTGCTGAGAGGGGGAGCTGAGCTGATGAGACACTGCTCAGAGGGGAAGAGCAGGATGAGCTGAGCTGAAATTGGGGAGCTAACCCCCAAAATAAAGTCTTTCTCACCTTGTCATTGCTGAATCAGACTTGTGCTGAGATGTCCCGGCACAGATAACCATATACAGGGGAGACATGGATGGGATGTTGGTGTTGTATTGGGGAGGAGCAGGCTATCATAGAGTAGGATAGAAGTGTATGCTGTTGGCATTGCCGGCCCCATGTTGTGCGGGGTCAGGTGACGTGTGTCTTGTGCTCCCTCCTATATCGTTCCCCTGTGTTGGGTCGTCTGATATTTGCGCCCCTCCTCAGGCTTTCCTCTGATGTGATCCGGGGAGACGTGACCTGGCGGCATTACCACAAATGAACAATAAATAAGAGGAGAAGCTGAAGTTTAATGAGGTCATCTTATATATATCTGTGTATATAGGGGGTGACACCCCCACACAGGTATCCAGAGCGCAGTGCGCCGTGACCATCAGCCGTCCATCCGGGATGTGTAGTGACAGGCCGCACAAGCACATCCAGCTCATGTCAGAGGGAATCAATCACTGCACTGACCGCAGGCCTCTTCCTGCTCCCTGGACTGTCATGGCGGATCTGTAACTCACATGTAGGCAAATGACGGTCACGTGATGAGGGAGAAAAGGTTTTCACGGGATGCAGCGTGTACTGTCTGTGACTCTGTCACATGTCCCAGGCTGCAGTTTATTATAAACTATTATTATAAAGCATCAGTTTGTATTGTTTGCTTAAGTGACCCAGGCCTCAATGTATATTATCTGTATGTGTCACATGACCCAGGCTGCATCGTATATTAACTGTATATGGGTCACATGACCCAGGCTGCATAGTTTATGGACTGTATACCTGTCACAGAACCCACAATGCAGTGTGTACATTTTCGGTATAGGTGTCACATGACCCAGGCTGCGGTGTATATTGTCTGTATAGGTGTCACATGACCCTGGCTGCAGTGTATATTGACCTGTATAGGTGTCACATGATCCAGGCTGCGTTGTATATTGTCTGTATATGTGTCACATGACCCTGGCTGCAGTGTATATTGTCTGTATAGGTGTCACATGACCCAGGCTGCAGTGTATATTGACCTGTATAGGTGTCGCATGACCCAGGCTGCAGTGTATATTGTCTGTTTAGGTGTCACATGACCCAGGCTGCAGTGTATATTGTCTGTATAGGTGTCGCATGACCCAGGCTGCAGTGTATATTGTCTGTATAGGTGTCACATGACCCAGGCTGCAGTGTATATTGTCTGTATAGGTGTCACATGACCCAGGCTGCATGGTTTATTTTCTGTATAAGTGTCACATGACCCAGGCTGCAGTGTATATTGACCTGTATAGGTGTCACATGACCCAGGCTGCAGTGCATGTGGTAAAGTACTCAGTGGTAGATCCAAAGCTGTTACTGTACTGTAGGTGATGTAAATTTTTACATGTAAGACATTCGCTGTGTTTGCAGCTTCCAGTTCCGGATAGACGAATGTATTAAGCAGATGTCGGAGATTCTCAGTCACGTGAAGAGCACCGGCAATGTGGCAGCTAACGCCAGGAACACGGTGGCACAGGACGCCGACAATGTTCTGCGCCCCCTGATGGACTTCCTGGATGGCAAGTGAGTACTGCGACTCTTCTCCATCCAACTTTCCACCGCAGACTTTGGAAAAAGGAAATGGGCCAATTTTTTTTTTACTTCCGTCCTTGTGATATCCACCCCATCCCACCCCACCCCATCCCA
>NW_017308005.1:274082-297130 GCF_000935625.1 Nanorana parkeri
TCCAGCATCTTACTTGCAGACACAGCTGGGGTCTTATGTAATATACATTCTCCAGAGACTGCTTGTCAGTGGCCTGTGAGCAATTCTGCATATCAGGGATGCAGAGTCGGGTAGTAGCTGCAGCTGGGGCTCTGAGGTGGCAGAGATGGGTGTTCAGCTGGCATGGCGCCATTCTCGACACCCAGCTGCATTCACATCACACCGAAACGTAGCTGTGTGAGTTCTTTGTCTCCGGGGTTTGTCAGAGAGACACCTGAGATTATGCTCTCCTCTGATCCTTCCAATTATATAGTGCCCCTAAAGGACAACTTTACCTTTAGCCCCCATCACCAGTGACGGAAAAGGTCCTTTAGCACCCAAGGTGAACCCCCTGCTCCTCACCACAGCCCCATTCATTCCTGTGGATGGCTGGAGGCCGCCATGTGTATGGACCAGCCATAGGAATAAATGGGGCTTGTGTGCTCACTACTCACAGAACCCGGCTGGGTCACACAGTGAAGAGCTCAGGAGACTTTAAAGAGACCCAGTCACAACAGAACTCATTCGGACGATTCAGTCTTAGGCCCCGTTCACATTGAGCGATTTTTCGTGCGGTAATTCTCACGATATCGCAGCAATTTACCGCGCGATATCGCTCTCCAATGCTTCTCAATGGGGCAAAGTGTCCTGCTGTCGCGGGTCATGCGTCGCTTCAGCAGGACCCTTTTTGGAGCGGATTTAGCCGCGATTCAAGCTTGCTCAATGCAAGCATTTGCGCGATATCGCGCAAAATGCAAATCACGCAAAACAAATGCGCGATTTGCGAACCGCTCAATGTGAACGGGGCTTTAAATTGCAATATGTTATAGTCCGGCCCCTTGTTTCCATTCACTTGGCATGAAGAAGACCGCTCAGGGCATCTGAAGCCTGACCATTGCAGCGCTGGCGATTACCTGGCCATGCACAAGCTGTTTCCCGGCTCCTGAGAGCACATGAGGTGTCACATAACGGAGCCATCAACTGTAGTTAACTTTTATGTTAAATTGATCAGCCCGTGTCATATGACCAGGGCTGTCAGAACATTTGCAGAGAAGAGTGTAAATGTAGCCGCGAGGACATGATATAGTCGTGCACATTTGTTCCAGGTCAACGCCTTAGAAAGTGCTGAAGTCTCTGGATCAGTATGACAGCCAGGAAATCAGAATTAGAATTTTAAGCATTTTCAGCAGCATTACAATACTTTGCATATCCTTTCACTACATGTCTCCTTAAAAGCCCAACTGAACTTCCAGTACAATGTGTTTTCTTTAGAAAGCAGCCGCAGCCTAGAGTCGAGAAGCCTGTCCCTCACCAGCATGCTGCAGAGGAGGACCCATGCTCTGTGTGAAAGCAGTGGTCTCTCTGCAGAGGTCTGACATGACCCTAGCTGAACCAGAGCATAGATCTCTTCAATCAGCAGGGAGCATGGGTGTTGTAGAGCAGTAGGTCTGACTCACCGAGAAGGGGTGGGATTTGGTGCTGGACCTCTGTAGAGAGACCACTGCTGGTTTATTAATGAGTTATATGTAGAGAGCCAGCTGAGCCTTTAGAAATTATAGAAGGTTTTGATGGTACCAGAGTTCTTCTTTAAGCAGTGCTGGTCTGCCATGTGCTTTGTGGGGGTCCAGTGTTTTGGTGAGAATCATCCCATAGATACAAGTCCCCTGCCCTCTATACTGGACAGAGTAGGAGTGAATACAATGGACAAAGCCTCTCTAAATACCTTTTCCCTTTTCTTTGGATCCTGCTTTGTGTCTGACAGATGATGGTAAGTTGGGGGTGGGGGGGGCATCACCCCTGTGTCTGTACAACAAACACAACTACCCCCAAAAGGCCCGGTGTTCTTACCTTCCATATGTACAAAATGTCACTCACCAACAAAAGCCCCGCAACACCCATGGCGCTGCTGAGAGTTGCCTGTCATGAGTGTTTCAGATGGAACCATTGTTATCCCAGGAAGAAGACGGGCCGTAGAACCAACCTGACGAAAGTGATGTGCTCTGCCTAGTTCCATAGAGAAGCTGGAGAACCATACATATGAGTGATGTGCTCTACCTGGTGCCATAGAGAAGCTGAAGAACCATACATATGAGTGATGCTCTACCTGGTGCCATAGTCATCCTTATAGGAGTGATGTGCTCTGCCTGGTCCCATAGAGGAGCCATAGAGTCATCCTTATAGGAGTGATGTGCTCTGCCTGGTCCCATAGAGGAGCCATAGAGTCATCCTTATAGCAGTGATGTGCTCTGCCTGGTGCCATAGAGGAGCCATAGTGCCACCCTTATAGGAGTGATGTGCACTGCCTGGTCCCATAGAGGAGCCACAGTGCCACCCTTATAGGAGTGATGTGCTCTGCCTGGTCCCATAGAGGAGCCACAGTGCCACCCTTATATGAGTGATGTGCTCTCCACGATGCATGTAGGAACTGTAGAGCCACTCTGGCATGAGTTATGCGCTCTGCCTACCCCTTGGTTGAGCCCTGCACCTCACCCTCATAGGTGTTGCTCACACACTGGCAGGTTCTGTACTTAACGAGCTTTAGCACCACAATCTGATTAATTCCTGTGACTAGTCTGTACTCCTCTGGATAGCTGGAGGCCACCATGAGTATGAACCAGCCATAGGAAAAAATGGGCCTGAGTGCTCGCTGGTAACTGAGCCTGACAGTGTAGAACATACGAGACTTCGAAAAGACTCGGTCACAACAGGACAACTACATGATTATGAATATTCAGTCTTGGTCTGAAAATTAACATTCAGCTTGAGGTTCATTGGTAGTCACCCTGACATGAGTGATGTGCTAGGTCTGGAGCCATCGAAGAGCTCTAGAGCCACCCTGACATGAGTGATGTGCACTGTCTGGAGCCATAGAAGAGCCCTAGAGTCACCCTGACATGAGTGATGTGCTAGGTCTGGAGCCATCGAAGAGCTCTAGAGCCACCCTGACATGAGTGATGTGCACTGTCTGGAGCCATAGAAGAGCCGTAGAGCCACCTTGACATGAGTGATGTGCTAGGTCTGGAGCCATAGAAGAGCCCTAGAGTCACCCTGACTTTAGGGCCCATTCACACCAGATGCAGTCCGTTGCGTTTTTGAGCTGCATCAAAAACGCAGCACAATGATTTCCAATGGGATTCTGATGTTCTGTTCACACCAGACTAGTCCGTTCCGATGCAGCCAGGAAAAATATTGCTTGCACTATTTTAGCTGCATCGAAACGCGACGGAATGCATCAAGAACGCATGCCAGCGCAAAGCAAATAAAAAAAAACAACCCACAGATTTAGTAATGTCATCTCCTGGGGACTTCCTGTAAGTTGGTAGAGGAGATTAGGAATGGAGCAGCTCTGGAAACATGGCAGACATGGATGCTAATCTAATAATCAAATATCTCTGGCCGTCGGCAAGGGGTGCACCCAATAACGACATCATTATTATTATATTATAATAACCTCCTACGTTGGGTGAGAATGGCTATAGTCAACACTAACACCATGGCTTCAAACAAAGGAAGCATGTCTGAGCTAGAAAATGAAAAGTGCTGTGACAGGAAGAAGGAAGTGACGTATATGGTCTGATTTGCATTTTGAGAAAAAAAAACTGCATCGGAACGCATCAAAAACGCGGCATTTTCAATGCAGTTTTTGTGTGAATGAGGCCTTAAAGAGACCCTGTAACTTTTTTTCCTGGGTTTCTTTAAAGGGGAACTATGGGGTTAAGTCTTTTCCCCATAGTTCTCCTTAGGGTAACGGGAGGACACAAACTAGCGTCCTCCCGTCACCCAAAGCTCAGTATATAGCTACAGCTCGCGGTATACTGAGACGCTGAAGCAGATCCCGACAATTGTGCCGGGATCCACCCAGCTGCGTGACTGACAGCTGGCTCTGCCTATCTAGAGGCAGAGCCAGCTGTACCCGCCCCCTCCCCCGTCCGTTCCGCCAGTCAGCGCTGGAGGATCGGGGAGGGGGGAATCCAGCCCCTCCCCTGTCACGGCAGAGAGCAGTGACAGGATCGAGAGGTGAGCGGGCGCCGGTATGTGTTCGCTCACTTCTCGATCTACTGAGCCGACCTGTGACAGTCTCATTGGCCCAGGTCGGCTAGAACTATGAGGTGAGTGAAAAGCACCCCCCCCCCCTCATAGTTCTCCTTTAATCTCTAAATGCTTACTTGAACTGATATGTGAGAATTCTCAAAATTTGCCATGATGGGTATGACTGATTGTTAAGCTCTCGACTACTTCCATCATTCCGTACCCTAAGGCTGGCTATACACCTATCGTTTTTTTTTTTTTTGTTCAACCCGCAGGCTGAACAAAGAAAATTGACCCGCTTCCTCCATCGACACAAACGGCGCGTCGGTCAAGGAATCCCGCTGTTTACATTGCATCTGTCAGAATACCCGACCAGAGCGGGCAGCTCATTGGCTGCTGGCTCTGATCGATCAAAAATGTTCCAGTCCGCTCCTTCGATCAACTTATCGAGGAATGCCGGCTGAAAGGGAACTGTCAGCCCCACACACTGTGCGAATTTCGACCCGTACATTAAAAACCTGGCCGAAATTCGACCAATGGATGGGCACCTTTAGTGACACGGCATCACACGACTCTTTTTGGTCAGTAGGGAAGATCTGTTGGTGAAACATCAGCCGAGGTGTTCAGATACATCCTGCTGTGATCTCTAACCTGCCTCTCCTCGGGGTAATTCTGGTTCCATCTGTTGTCCTTCTTTTAGCCCATGTCCCTGGAGACCCCTCCATCATCATCCTGACAAACCCTTCCCTACCCGGTCACCGATTGTGTATACCGGACTTCCCTCCATCTAGTGATTCTCATTTCAAGGAGACCTCATCGGTTTATGGAATAAGTAAAGATATTAAGAGAACGTGAAGATGTAGCAATCTGATGAAGATTTATCCTGGACATGCATGAATCCTTTCTCTTAACTGAAAGCCTTCATACTGGTTGGAGGACATCCACCCCCTAGATGTCTAGTGTTATTACTTTTATCATTCTTACATTCTACATACTACAGGAAGTATGAGGTATTCTCCGATTGCTTCAGCCCAGAATACATTCCCCAATATATATACTCTATGGCCAAATATTTCTGGACACCGGATCCATCACAACTATAGAAGCTGGATGAACCAATTACAAATCCATAAGTCGTATGGAGTTGGCCTCCCTTTGCAGTTCTAATGGCTCCCACTCTTCCCGGAAGGCTTTCCACCAGACTTTAGAGTATCTCTGTTAAAGTTCTGCTCGTTCACCCAGAAGAATATTTGTGAGGTCAGGTACCGATGTTGGATGTGAAGATCTGGCTCGCAATCTGTGTTCCAGTTTATCCCAGAGGTGTTCAGTAGGGTTGAGGTCAGGGCTCTGTGCAGGACACTCAAGTTCCTCCACACCACACTGGTCACACCATGTCTTTATGGAGCTGGCGTTGTACACAGGGGACAGTCATGGTGGAACAGAAAAGGGCCTTCACCCAACTGTTACCACAAGATTGGATTTGTAAAAGTGTCCAAAATGCTGTAGTATTAACAGAACGCTTCGCTGGAAACACTACTCAATCACTTGTTCGGCTGTCATACTTTTGGACATATAGGTAGGTGTGGTGGTCAGGTGTCCATAGAATGTTAGCCTTACAGGGAACATGAAGTAGCAAAAAGCTCTAGTTCATCGAGCTGCAATGACATTTAAGGCATGCTAAACAGAGATATGAAAACACCGACTGAGAGGGTCACTTTAGCATACCTTAAAGTGACATTAAACCCTCAGATTTTTTAACATAAAACAATACTGTAATGTGCGCCTTACTGTAATCCATGGTAGTTTCCCTTCTCTTTGCTGCTCTTCCTTTTAAATTTGTATCTGTTCTCATGCTGGGCAGACCTTCTGTTTTGCAGCAGACTGCCTTGTCTCAGGAATGGATACACGGTGTCCGTGTATAGGTTTCTATAGGCTTGTAACCTGAGCCAGCACTACAGGAAGAGGCAGTCAGCTGCAAAGGGAAGTTCTGCAGAGCATGAGAAGACATGAGGATTTAAAAGGAAGAGCAGCATAGAGAAGGGAAACAACCATGGATTACAGTAAGGCGCACATTACAGTATTGGTTTATGTTAAAAAAAATCTGAGGGTTTAATGTCACTTTAAGCTCACTTTAATTTAATTGTGTTACTTGAATCCGGCCGATCATCGGTTGGAGAATCTGTTCTCCATTTTTCCAGAAAAGTGCCTACAAACTGTGTTAGCCACTGAGGCCGACTCTGTGCCCCTCTCTGACTTGGCTTCCCTTTGTTACCGGGGCCTGACTTTGGGGCTAAACTCCACCAGCTGCCCATGGCCCACCCGATCAATGTGCTCTTCTTGGGCGGCTCTCTCATTAGACGGTGGAATGCCATGGATTCAAGAAAACTAAATCAGAGATGGGCACAAGCGACTTTTTTTTTCTGGTTAATGGAAGGCATCTTGTGGTGTCTGCTCTTAAAGCCAATGGCAGGTCTGCATTTTTGCCTGCCCCCTCCTCTCAACACAAGTGGTTTTTTTTGGGGAAGGGGCAGGCTTTTTAAACCATTTGTGTTGAGAAGGGGGTGGTGCAGGTACCTGTTGTGGAAGGTCAACTTTATGTGTGGTGCTGCCACACGTGTGCATCTTTGTGCTGAGTGAACACTTGATTGGGTACCCACCAGCAAAGAGACAGAACAGACACTGACAGTTCCTGGTCTGCTATCCACTGGCAGGAAGTAGACCGCCCTCCAGGTAGCATACCTGTAAAATAATTGGGGCCCTGCAGATTGGAGAATCTGATTGGGTGTGTGTGTGTAGTCACTATCCGGGCTCGTCCTTAGGTCGGGGCTGAGACCTTTACGGTGAATATGGAAGATGATTCCTGACTATAACATGTTCTCTTCTCTCCCCTCCCCGGGCTCTCAGGGGACTCAGTTGATTTTCACTGCAGCAAAGGAACTGGGCCAGTTATCAAAGCTGAAGGTATAGTTCATTGTTGTGTGCCGCTTGTAGCCTTCCTCGAGCTTAGCATGTGATTAGCGTGTCTTGTCCCTCACTGCATGCCTCCAATGTCCCTCAACGTCGTCTTGAAGGATCTCTCCATGTTAACAACCTGTCGTGGGTCAGGCTGAGTCACTCCCCTCCCCCGGGTTCTTCTACTACTACGAGTTAAAACCTGGGAAAGGAACGCTGGCTTTCAAAATCAAAGTGAAATTTTAGAAAAAGCTTTTCTTTCTTGTCCATTGAGTGACACACAAAGTCATTGGAAGTTGGGTTACACTGCCACCTACAGGAGGATTGAACACTGGCAAACTATAGGTCAGTCCTGGATAACACCTCCCATTTCCATCATGCCTCGGTTTTTCCCCATTGTCCTAGGGAGTTGGATTTCTCTTTTCTTCATCTTTGCTGGGAAACTCTCTTTCCAATTTTTCTTCTAGCATTTTCCATCTGCAATGGAGATCTGTGAGGGCCTCTTGAGTGTTGCAGCTTTAGGTTACTGGTCCTTCAGACAGATCTTTGAGCTGCGGGCAACCCCCACTTCCTCCTGTTTACATTTTTACATCTAAAGTATGCAGTCCAGTTTTGGTCACCAATACTCAGAAAGGATGTCCTTGAGCTGGAAAAAGTCCAGAAGAGGGCAACCAAACTCTTTAAGGGGTTCGAGGATCTGAACTATGAAACAAGGTTGTTAAAATTAAATATGTTCTCGTTGGAGGTTAGGAGATTAAGGGGGGACATGATTTTCATGTATAAACTATTCAAGGGTGACAGCAACCTCAGTAACAAACTGTTTACGGTCAGCTCCGTAACAAAGACCAGAGGGCACAACCAAAAATTGGTGGAAAAAAAATTTCACCACACAGTGCGGAGTACACACAATTTCTTCACAGTTAGAGTGGTTAGGGTCTGGAACTCGCTGCCACAGGAAGTGATCTCAGCTAAGAGTGCGGAAGCATTCAAGAGACTCCTGGACGAGTTCCTGGGAGACCAGAACATACAGGGGTACAGGTATTGCTAAGAGAAAAATCACACATGGACACGTATACATGCACACACCTGCTCATAAATGCATACACGCAATAGGTTGGACTTGATGGACTTATGTCTTTATTCAACCTCAAATACTATGTAACAATGGGCCTGTTGGCATTAGTTTGCTTTGTTGTCCAATCCTCCATTGGTCTGTTTCTGGACATCCTGAAGGTTGAGGACTTCTGTGTCCTTCAATGGACGAGAAAGAAAAACAGATTTGTGTACTCATAATAAAATCCTGAGGGACACAGATCTGTATTATGGGTACTCCTGGTACTGCTCGCTACAAACTGAGGCATGCTGGGAAGATGAAGGGTTATCCTGGGCTGGCCCACAGTTTTTTGGGGAGTTTTGTGTCCATTGCTCCTGTAGGCGGCCGTGTAACCCAATAGTTAATTCATTTGTCCCTCATCGGACTCTAGAAAAAGGTTTTTAAGGTAAGTACAAACGTTCTATTTCATTGTGGATGGAGATGGGAACCTCAAGATTTTTTATTGCTGCCTGTGTCCCGGATGGGGTGACTGTCCCAGGCCCCGCCCCTTTCATTCATTGAATTTCAGTTCTTGCAATCATGAAGGCTCCGCATCACATGTGGGCGTTACCTGGGGCGCTCTGCATGCCAATGCAGCCTGCCTAGAAACGCCCACTCCTCCAGACCGACACCCACCCATCAAGGCATTTTGATATTTGCATAACTCCTCCCAAGAGCCTGCCCACTAAACTTTGAACAGAGAAATGTGCAACTGGTTTTATGGTCTCTTGATCTCAACAAGGACACGGGAAGTGATAAAAAAAAAATCTTTTTTTATTGAGCGTGGGAATATTAGAACCATTTTTATTGCTATCCATGTCCCCCATTGGGGAAATGTTCCCTCACTTCCCGTCTAAGTGAAAGGTGTCAGTAGGACAGGAAATTAAAGGAAATCTCCTCCCATTGGGAATATGTTACAGCAATACAAATCTGACAAAAGTCCTAAATCTTGCCAAGCCATCCAGCTAAAAGTTGGGCTGAAGTCTTCTCGTAGATGTCCCAGAGAGGACGGCGCCTCCGATGAACACTCAGACTTTGTGTGATTTCATTGGCTCACCAAAACCCATCACTGAATTTTCACTCTCTCCTCCTCCCCCCGCGTTCATTGCATGAAATGTCACATGATTGCGCTCGTTTGCAGCTTTCCATTGCCAAGGTCACATGACAGTGTTTTCTTTGTGTTGCACACGGCATGCCGACAGCTTGGTACATAGTTACATCGTCAGGTTAAAAAAAGACACACATAGAAAAAATGAATTCGTACATTGTTACAGAACCCAATTGCCACAGGTGAACCAGAGAAAGGCAAAAAAAACCTCTTATAATATATGGTGCAATTTGCTGCAAAAAAATGATTCCCTAAGGCATGGGGTAAGATACCTCCGCACGCCGGCTGTCTTGAAATAACAAATCCCATCATCCCTCTGCCTCTGGGAGCCATGCTTGCAGTCTTGCAATGCCTTATTGGACTTGTAGTTCCACAATGGCTGGAGTGCCTATTCTGCCCTGAGGCAATCGGATATCCCCTGGATCAACAAGGAATGTTGGCTTATAAATGTTAAAGGGACATTAAACCCTCAGATTTTTTTAACATAAAACAATACTGTAATGTGCGCCTTACTGTAATCCATGGTAGTTTCCCTTCTCTTTGCTGCTCTTCCTTTTAAATCTGAATCTCTTCTCATGCTGGGGGAGAACTTCTGTTTTGCAGCAGACTGCCTTGTCTCTGGAATGGATACACGGTGTCTGTGTGCAGGTTCACAACCTGAGCCAGCACAACAGGAAGAGGTTTAATGTCACTTTAACAGCCAATGATATCATGTCTACGCTTCTTGATTGCGCACAGCGGCACAAACTGTCACGTGACTGCTCCCGGTTGGGCATAACACGTCGTGAAATGTCACCTGACCTCACCTTTACACGGAATGTTCTAGATGTCTGCAGAGCATGCTGATGTGTGTGCTGTGGCCTTATTACAGTGATGTAGCTCGATGTGATGTGTGTATAAAGTTTATCTTCTGATTTTGTGTATTTGAGACGTTTTTACCCACTTGTGTTACCCAGTGATGGTTCTTTGGTTACAATGTATCACTTTGATCTTCTCTAGTCTATAAAAGTTTATGATGATAGTAATGTAGGGATGCACCGATGCTTCTGCTAGCATGAAGCCCGGCAATCAAGAAGCCGGGCTGTGTCATTACCGCCCTCCCGGGTTCCTGATTGACCGGTAAGCCGGCTCCATGTTCCCTTGCGGCACTGCCAGTCAGAAGAAATCTCCCTCTGACCGGAAGTTCTGGTATCGGGGAAAGTATGGAAGCATTTGGGTGAGTACAGATACTAGTATCGGTATCGGTGCATCCCTAATAATAATATATAAAAGTGTGACATAAAAAAAAAAGGTTGAGAACTGGACAGGGAGAAAACCCGTCTGATATTTGGCACAACATGTATATCAGTAAGTAAAAGGAGCAGAGAAGCTGCATTGTGCATTAAAAGAAATCAGCAAAGCCTTCGTAGAGTGACCCCTTACACAGGTAGTGAGGTGTCCTAGTAGAGTGACCCCCTTACACAGGTAGTGAGGTGCCCTAGTAGAGTGACCCCCTTACACAGGTAGTGAGGTGCCTAGTAGAGTGACCCCCTTACACAGGTAGTGAGGTGCCCTAGTAGAGTGACCCCCTTACACAGGTAGTGAGGTGCCTAGTAGAGTGACCCCCTTACACAGGTAGTGAGGTGCCCTAGTAGAGTGACCCCCTTACACAGGTAGTGAGGTGCCTAGTAGAGTGACCCCCTTACACAGGTAGTGAGGTGCCCTAGTAGAGTGACCCCCTTACACAGGTAGTGAGGTGCCCTAGTAGAGTGACCCCCTTACACAGGTAGTGAGGTGCCTAGTAGAGTGACCCCCTTACACAGGTAGTGAGGTGCCCTAGTAGAGTGACCCCCTTACACAGGTAGTGAGGTGCCCTAGTAGAGTGACCCCCTTACACAGGTAGTGAGGTGCCTAGTAGAGTGACCCCCTTACACAGGTAGTGAGGTGCCGTAGTAGAGTGACCCCCTTACACAGGTAGTGAGGTGCCCTAGTAGAGTGACCCCCTTACACAGGTAGTGAGGTGCCCTAGTAGAGTGACCCCCTTACACAGGTAGTGAGGTGCCTAGTAGAGTGACCCCCTTACACAGGTAGTGAGGTGCCCTAGTAGAGTGACCCCCTTACACAGGTAGTGAGGTGCCTAGTAGAGTGACCCCCTTACACAGGTAGTGAGGTGCCCTAGTAGAGTGACCCCCTTACACAGGTAGTGAGGTGCCTAGTAGAGTGACCCCCTTACACAGGTAGTGAGGTGCCGTAGTAGAGTGACCCCTTACACAGGTAGTGAGGTGCCCTAGTAGAGTGACCCCCTTACACAGGTAGTGAGGTGCCCTAGTAGAGTGACCCCCTTACACAGGTAGTGAGGTGCCCTAGTAGAGTGACCCCCTACACAGGTAGTGAGGTGTCCTAGTAGAGTGACCCCCTTACACAGGTAGTGAGGTGTCCTAGTAGAGTCACCCCCTTACACAGGTAGTGAGGTGCCCTAGTAGAGTAACCCCTTACACAGGTAGTGATGAGCCCTAGTAGAGTGACCCCCTTACACAGGTAGTAAGGTGCCCTAGTAGAGTGACCCCTTACACAGGTAGTGAGGTGCGTAGTAGAGGGACCCCCTTACACAGGTAGTGAGGGGCCGTAGTAGAGTGACCCCCTTACACAGGTAGTAAGGTGCCCTAGTAGAGTGACCCCTTACACAGGTAGTGAGGTGCGTAGTAGAGGGACCCCCTTACACAGGTAGTGAGGGGCCGTAGTAGAGTGACCCCCTTACACAGGTAGTAAGGTGCCCTAGTAGAGTGACCCCTTACACAGGTAGTGAGGTGCGTAGTAGAGGGACCCCCTTACACAGGTAGTGAGGGGCCGTAGTAGAGTGACCCCCTTACACAGGTAGTAAGGTGCCCTAGTAGAGTGACCCCTTACACAGGTAGTGAGGTGCGTAGTAGAGGGACCCCCTTACACAGGTAGTGAGGGGCCGTAGTAGAGTGACCCCCTTACACAGGTAGTAAGGTGCCCTAGTAGAGTGACCCCTTACACAGGTAGTGAGGTGCGTAGTAGAGGGACCCCCTTACACAGGTAGTGAGGGGCCGTAGTAGAGTGACCCCCTTACACAGGTAGTAAGGTGCCCTAGTAGAGTGACCCCTTACACAGGTAGTGAGGTGCGTAGTAGAGGGACCCCCTTACACAGGTAGTGAGGGGCCGTAGTAGAGTGACCCCCTTACACAGGTAGTAAGGTGCCCTAGTAGAGTGACCCCTTACACAGGTAGTGAGGTGCGTAGTAGAGGGACCCCCTTACACAGGTAGTGAGGGGCCGTAGTAGAGTGACCCCCTTACACAGGTAGTAAGGTGCCCTAGTAGAGTGACCCCTTACACAGGTAGTGAGGTGCGTAGTAGAGGGACCCCCTTACACAGGTAGTGAGGGGCCGTAGTAGAGTGACCCCCTTACACAGGTAGTAAGGTGCCCTAGTAGAGTGACCCCTTACACAGGTAGTGAGGTGCGTAGTAGAGGGACCCCCTTACACAGGTAGTGAGGGGCCGTAGTAGAGTGACCCCCTTACACAGGTAGTAAGGTGCCCTAGTAGAGTGACCCCTTACACAGGTAGTGAGGTGCGTAGTAGAGGGACCCCCTTACACAGGTAGTGAGGGGCCGTAGTAGAGTGACCCCCTTACACAGGTAGTAAGGTGCCCTAGTAGAGTGACCCCTTACACAGGTAGTGAGGTGCGTAGTAGAGGGACCCCCTTACACAGGTAGTGAGGGGCCGTAGTAGAGTGACCCCCTTACACAGGTAGTAAGGTGCCCTAGTAGAGTGACCCCTTACACAGGTAGTGAGGTGCGTAGTAGAGGGACCCCCTTACACAGGTAGTGAGGGGCCGTAGTAGAGTGACCCCCTTACACAGGTAGTAAGGTGCCCTAGTAGAGTGACCCCTTACACAGGTAGTGAGGTGCGTAGTAGAGGGACCCCCTTACACAGGTAGTGAGGGGCCGTAGTAGAGTGACCCCCTTACACAGGTAGTAAGGTGCCCTAGTAGAGTGACCCCTTACACAGGTAGTGAGGTGCGTAGTAGAGGGACCCCCTTACACAGGTAGTGAGGGGCCGTAGTAGAGTGACCCCCTTACACAGGTAGTAAGGTGCCCTAGTAGAGTGACCCCTTACACAGGTAGTGAGGTGCGTAGTAGAGGGACCCCCTTACACAGGTAGTGAGGGGCCGTAGTAGAGTGACCCCCTTACACAGGTAGTAAGGTGCCCTAGTAGAGTGACCCCTTACACAGGTAGTGAGGTGCCGTAGTATAGTGACCCCCTTACACAGGTAGTTAGGTGTCCTAGTAGAGTGACCCCCTTACACAGGTAGTGAGGTGTCCTAGTAGAGTGACCCCCTTACACAGGTAGTAAGGTGCCCTAGTAGAGTGACCCCCTTACACAGGTAGTGAGGTGCCCTAGTAGAGTGACCCCCTTACACAGGTAGTGAGGTGCCCTAGTAGAGTGACCCCTTACACAGGTAGTGAGGTGCCCTAGTAGAGTGACCCCCTTACACAGGTAGTGATGGGCCCCAGTACACTGGTGCATCTTACGTTGGTGGTAATTCGGGACAATGCCCCCCCTTACAGATACCTAATTGGTAGTCAGACATTGCTCAAGGAACCTGTAGCAACCTCTGAAGGAACCTTAGAACCCTGTTTGAGAATGGCTGCTTTATATTGAGGCCCAGAGGTTCCATGCAGGTGGCGCAAGGACAACCCTAGATGACGAGGAACTCCCAGATCTCCAAGACGCAGGGACTGAAGAAGGGGGGCCACAATATTGGAGTGTACACGAGATATAAGAAACCAGAATAAGATTCATCCCAACAGTCTACATCTGTATCTGGAACATTGGGCAGTCTATCACTGTAACCGTCACTTATAGTAAGGTCCACCTCCATAATCCCGGGCCCAATGGGGTTTACAGATGGCTTGAATGGCCGGACATCCTCCAATGTCTACTTCTAAATTCATAGAATTATAAGTAACATAAAAATAAAATACAAAGTTCCGCGGTTTCATATACTTGTGCAAAAACTTCCTTCTAAATGATCTTCTCCGAGTCAGACTGAAGGATGTCCGGTTGGTGTTCCTGTCTCATGTGTGATGATTATGGAGATTTGTCCGGCTGAGAGCTCCGGAGCCCTCTAGTGGCGGTGGCCGGTCTGTGCCGTGATGGTGACTTTTTCTTATTGGTGTTCCAGGATCACATGGTTCGAGAAGAGACTCGGAGTCTGACCCCAAAGCAATGTGCGGTCATGGATCTGGCTCTGGATACGATCAAGGTACGCCCGACACAAATATCAATATTGTTTTGAATTTTCCATGGCTCATTTCCTCTGCTCCGTCCGGTGGGGGGCGCTCATCATGTGATATTTCCCGAATGTTACATTCAGGGGCGTAACTATAAATCACAGGGCCCCATAGCAAAATGTTGTATGGGGCCCCGTGATTGCTAGTTATGCCACTTGCAGAGCCCACCTGATATACTAAACAGCCCACCTGAGAGTGACCCTGCAGAGCCCACCATAGACGCTCTATAGTGGGCTCTGCAGGGTCTCAGATGGGCTGCACACCTCTTACCTTTCAGCGCTGTCCGCCTCCGTGGTCGCCGGGCCCCCGCCTCCTATTCTGTCCCTGGGCCCCGCCTCCGCTTCTATCGACGGGCCCCACCTGCTCTTAGGTCGCTGACCAGTGATGTAAGAGGAGGCGGGGTTGCTCTTAGGCGGGCCCCGCCTGCTCCTTCACTGCGAACGCCGGCCTCTTCCGCCGTAGCTGCTGGCTGTCACTGACACAGATCCGCAGCGGCTGTGAGGGGAAAACGCCGCTGCTGAGCTGCGTCAGTGACAGCACCCTTACATGCCATAGCGACCCAGGCGGCCCACACGGCATCAGAGGGATGTCTTGGCCTGGGCCCCCCTGTGCCCGGGCCCCATAGCGGCCGCCTGGGTCGCTATGGCGATTGTTACGCCACTGGTTACATTCACCTCGAAACTAAAATCTATCTGAGAACGTTCGTCCTTGCCTCAGACGCGGGGCGAATTGTTTATAAACAGACCCCTGAATATCTCCGCTGCTCAATGAGGGAAAGTATATCCCCCGGAGTACATACACATCAGAATCAATGTTGTTCCCGGGAAAATGGTGAAATAAGAATTTTGGCATTTATAACTTACCTGCTGAGAGCTGGAAACCCGGGGATGAGTATGACTGCATGGACAAGGAAAACCGTACAGCAATAAGTCCGTTTGGTACGGGGGATGGTACAGCCGGGGCTCTCCCGCTTCTTGCAGAACTGCATTACGAGTCCGTAATGGTGACTATGCCTAGGCTGAGATGATGTCATAAATCTGCTGCCCGCAGGAGGAAGCATGTCCTCAGTCTCCCCTCCCCCCCAGTGATCAGACTGTAACATTGTAACTTTTATGCCAGTCACCAGGCTGCTGCAGGGGCTGATCTGTGCCAGACATTTGTCAGCAATGTCAAAAACGGCATAGATACCTGAGCCAGCATCTCAGTCCAGGAAGTCCAGCGCAGTCATTTTCTGACATCCAGCGGATAATGATGGCTGGGATCTTATTGGTTGTGAAGTTAAACACAGACGGTGGCATATTGGGTTACCATCGGAACACCTTCTTTTTCCTGCACAGCAATATTTTCACGCTGGAGGAAACGGCCTGAAGAAGACGTTCCTGGAGAAGAGCCCGGAGCTGCAATCTCTGCGCTACGCCCTCTCGCTCTATACGCAGACCACAGACACGCTCATCAAGACCTTTGTGCAATCACAGACGGCGCAAGGTGAGTTCATAGTTGGTGTTACATTGGATGTCTATATACTGCATGGCTCCCTCTGGTGGTGTAATCCATGTACTGCATGGCTCCCTCTCGTATAATGTATGTACCGCATGGCTTCCTCTGGTGGTGTAATCCATGTATTGCATGGCTCCCTCTGGTGGTGTAATCCATGTACTGCATGGCTCCCTCTGGTGGTGGAATCCATGTACTGCATGGCTCTCTCTGGTGGTGTAATCCATGTATTGCATGGCTCCCTCTGGTGGTGTAATCCATGTACTGCATGGCTCCCTCTCGTATAATTTATGTACTGCATTTCAGCTATAGGTGGTCTGAGTCAGCCCTTGGCTTCATATATGACTTGGATACTCCAGCATGGCTTTGTTCCTGACCAGCTGGGAGTTTTGGATGTCTCCACCCAAGTTTCCGCTAATAATGAGCACAGCAGGTGTACAGACCCGGGAACTCAGCACAGGGATGGTGGGAGCCCCTCATAATGGGCACAGCGGGTGTACAGTGGGAAGCTCTGGAGCCCATGAGTGACAGAACACCTAGTACCCAGTGCTGGGTCAACCAGCCGCCATAGCTGATTTGTTTTCTCTGAATCTTTTGGACATCTTGATCCTGTTTTGGGTATTATACAACCTTGGCACTCTGTGACCTCTGACCTGTACTGAACGGTCCATTGTCTCTCAGTATTGGGGTGTTGTGTGTATACTGTGTTCCAGCTTCATGTCTGTATAACCGTCTCTTCCTCTCTCTCTGCCTGCCGTCTCTCACGTCTCAGTACATGATGGGAAGGGTATTAGGTATACAGCTAACGAGGACGTTCCTCCCAAGGAGGGTATGTTTAGCAGTATCCTTGTAGTTCCTGTATTCCCTTAGATTCCAGTTTCACCATCTTATAGGGGGGTAGACTCGCTTTCTCCTAGAGTAGACCCACCTAAAGGTGTGGACCACCCAGAGCTGATGCCTCAGTTATAAGTGATCTTTGTTGGGCCTAGTTCCTGGCCGGCTTCTTATAACTATCTGGGATCTCAGTTGCGGGATCCCACAATTACAGTTCCTGGCTCCATCTCCATGTTGGGGCCAGTGAAGGAATATTTCACTCACCAGCAGAGGGAGTGAGGCAACTACTCGGCCCACGTGGCAAAGAGTCCTTGGTAGACATAAACCTTCACCTTCAGAGTCCTTGGTAGACATAAACCTTCACCTTCAGAGTCCTTGGTAGACATAAACCTTCACCTTCAGAGTCCTTGGTAGACATAAACAGCCACTTGGGGATTATACCTTCATCTCCCTGTGATTGGAGTATGAGATTTGGTTCTTATGGCCTTATAACTGCATCCTTGGAGGGAAGAAAAATGGAAGTCTTTGCTATCATCAGTATTGCAGCTTATTAGTGGTGCCCATTGGTCTGCGCCCATCCAAGGAGCTAATTGAAGACCACAGGAGCTCAGCCAGACATTCATGTGTCTTCAGAAAGAAACAATTTGTGTTGACCTCCTCAACAAATCAACTTCCTTTTTTTTCATGGCACCAGTTCTGAATAGAATATACAAAGGGAGGATCTGATGGGTTGGCAGGGAGCAGCAAGGTGAGCTGGACTCTTCAACTTGTGACCTCCACGATGTTCAATTTCGATGAGCTCAACCACTAATAGATACCGATGAAGGAGAAGACATACAGTGTAGGGGAGAAGATCTACTTGTTGGGTCTTCACCACATGGTTGGTTGAAGAATGTCACCAGCACACCACAACGATGATGACAGCAATCAAGTGTTCATTGAATCGTTGTGGTGTGCTGGTGACATTCTTCACCTATCTACATGTGACGGCGCCATCCGCAGTCATTCCGAGCACCCGCTTGTATTTCTTCATGGGAATCCCGGTAAGGAGTGCAGCAAGGTTCCTGTTTTCTTGTTTCACCACATTATTTACCAAACTTTGCCAGCCTGGACAGAACTGCCTTGGCCTTCCACTTCTCATTAATGTACAGTGAGATAGAATAGGTAGTGGAAGGGAACAATAGCACCAGGAGATTGTCCCAACATAAGCAGTTGTAAGGCCAAAAGAACCAAATCTCATATATCCGTTGCAGGGACAGGAACGTATAATCCCTACTGGTGCCGAGTAGTGGTCACACTCCCTCTGAGGGTGAGAGGGAGATACTTTGATAGCAGCCCAGGGCAGGTATGGTCTCCTGGTGGTAGAGAACGTGGGCTGAAACAACATGGACACTGCATGCTTGCTCTAGAACGCACCCACCTATGTGAAATAACTCAGTTTTGGTCTCACATATCTAAAGTTGACTAGAATCCTGTCTGTCTGTCTGTCTGTCTGTCCCAGGCTCTGGTGTGGATGATCCAGTGGGAGAGGTGTCCATACAGATCGACCTGTTTACACATCCAGGAACTGGCGAGCAGAAGGTGACTGTGAAGGGTAAGGCAATGATAATGCTCCAGAGGAGGAGTCCTCCTTTTATTTAATTGCATTTTAGATCCCTGGTGCCCCACCTGTTACTTGTTGTGCGGCCCCAGTACCCCAGCAATCAGTAGTGGGGGCATTGATTTGTATAGGGGTAAAATCTCATCTGGTCTGATGAATCATGTCCCTAGTCCTTTGCTGTCTCCTGTAGCATGTCTTTAGCCTCCGACCAAGCTTGTATGTATACAGAACATTATGTACAGCCCGTTGGTGACACCACAAGCTGCAGCTGAGACCCCCCTATACCTAGTAGATTGACAACCACTGCAGTAGATAGACCCCCCCCCTCCCCAATGATGTCTTCATGACGCTCTCCTTGTGGGCTTCCCCCTATCTGCGAACAGCCATAGAGACCCCACCTGCACACTACCATTTAACATGTATTCATTGGCCTGTTCCATTTTTTTTCCCCTGGAATGTACAATTAAAATCAGAATTCGGCCTTCTTTAAAAAATAACAATAATATTAATGGTCGTTGGGTAGGGTGCAGTACTTGTGTCCGTCTATGGAGGCGCTGTCTCCTTACATTGTTCTCTGTACTTTTCCCTGGCAGTGGTCGCTGCGAATGACCTCAAGTGGCAGACGACCGGCATGTTCCGACCCTTTGTGGAGGCCACTGTGATTGGACCTCACCTGAGCGACAAGAAGAGGAAGTTTACCACCAAGTCCAAGAGCAACAACTGGGCCCCTAAATACAATGAGACCTTCCACTTGTGAGTTGCGGGTGAAATATGGGCATATACATTATGTATAAGGGTCATTTTAAATGGGGTAGTCCTCCCGTGTTATTTATCCCACCTCCTGACCACCTACCTGAACTCTACTTGGCTTATAGGTTAAAGGATCAGTCCTCTCTAAACTGATATAGGTAGGACAAGCTGGGCCGAGTCACCCTACTACCTTCGTGAATGTATTGGGCACCCCAGCCAGCTATAGTTTCCAACTGTTGTTCTTCTCCTGGAAGTTTTGGATGTTCCCACCCAACTGAGGGGAAGCGGGAGCCCCTCAAAATGGGCACAGCGGGTGTACAGACCCGGGAACTCAGCACAGGGATGGTGGGAGCTCCTCATAATGGGCACAGCAGGTGTACAGACCCGGGAACTCAGCACAGGGATGGTGGGAACCCCTCATAATGGGCACAGCAGGTATACAGACCCAGGAATTTAGCACAGGGTTGGTGTGATCTTAGTGCAGGTCACATGCTCCTCATTCCCAGAAGTGGGCACATATGAGGGAAGTACACATGGGGCAGACAGTGGTCTAGTACGAGACTCTGTGTGGGAAAGTGACATGTCTTGTAAGTTTATTTTGAAAAATAATCATCTGCCTAGGGGTGCCGGTACTTTTTGGCTCTTAAGGGGGCCTATACTTTTGTATATGCCTGTTTATGACTTCCAATAGCTTACGGTGACATTGTGGGTGGATATTGACTTTTCTTTTTCCCCTTTCTTTAGTATTCTGGGCAATGAGGACGGTCCGGAGTGTTACGAGCTTCAGGTCTGCGTGAAGGACTATTGCTTCGCCCGAGAGGACCACGTACTGGGAATCGCCATCATCCAGCTGCGTGACATCGCGGACAAAGGCAGCTGCGCCTGCTGGTGCCCGCTGGGCCGCCGCATCCACATGGATGAGACCGGACTCACCATCCTGCGCATCCTGTCCCAGCGGACCAACGACGAGGTGGCCCGGGAGTTTGTCAAACTGAAATCGGAGATCCGCTCTACCGAGGAGGGAAGCTGAGCCCTGAATCCTCCTCTTCTAGGATGTGCCAATTATACCGACCTTCGCCCGGCGGCCAGGACCCGAAGGGAAAAAGGCGATAAGAGAGCAGAATATTTATTTTTTTTGGTTCCAGACGCCGCAGACGACGCATAGAGACTCTCGGGTGTCTTGTAAATAAGATATTTATATAGAAAGGACTCTGTTGGCGTCTGTATCGGCCTCCTCCTGTGCTCTTAAAGGTGTGAGCTTTCTGGAACAGGCTGAAGATGGTCAGGTTCTGGATCTCACGGGCATACAATGACACTTTGTCCCTCTAGGGTGGTCCAGTTTTGGATCTCACAGGCGTATGGTGACACTTTTTACCCTAGGGTGGTCCAGTTCTAGAGCTCATGGGCATACAATGACGCTTTGTCCCTTTAGGGTGATCGAGTTTGGAATCTTATAGGGGTACAATGACACTTTGTTCCACTAGGGTGGTCCGATTCCGGATCTCAGTCCTAAAATGATACTTTATCCCTCTAGGGTGGTCCATTTCTAGCTCTCATGGGTGTAGAAAAACACTTTATCCCTCCAGGGCAGCCTTTCTCAACCTTTTTGAACATCTTTTCAAGGAAACCTCTAAGTAACTTTCAGAATATGTTTTAGGAATAAATAAAACCCTAAAGGATGTGGAATTCATAGTGTATTAGACACCTGGGGCTGCTTTATATGCATGCTGCCTCAAATTGGTGGTCAGTAGAGAAGGACCCTTTTACATTGGTGGACAGTAAGAAAGGCCCCCTTACATTGATATGAAGAAGGGTCCCCTTAGTTTGGTGGTCGGGGGGAGAAGGACCCTCTTACATTTGTGGTGAGGGAAGAAGGCCCCATTACATTGGTAGTCAGTGGAGAAGCGCCCTCTTAAATTAGCAGTCAGTAGAGAAGTACCCCCATACATTAGTGGTCAGTGAAGAAGGCCCCCCTTTCATTGCTATTCAGTAGAGATTGGCCCTTAGATTGATGGTGAGGGGAAGAAGGATTCTCTTATAAGGTAGTCAGTGGAGAAACACCAGTTTAGTGTGGTGGTCATGGAGAGAAGGACACTTTTACACTGGCAGTCAGTGGAGAAGGACCTTCTTAGAATGGTGGTCAGTGGGAAGAATGCCTCTTTACAGATAGCCAAAAAGATCAGTGGTCTCCTATATGACAGGCGTTGTTCATCGCTCAAGGAACCCCTAGTAGCCTCCCGAGGAACCTCCAGAAGCCTTCGAAGGAACCATAAGCTTCCACTGAAACCTCGCTGAGTAAGGCTGAACCCCTAGTAATCTAAGAAGGAATCCTTAGAAGCCTTTAAAACAACCCTAGACTTCCACTGAGCTGAGAAAGGCTGAACCCTTCGTAATCTCTGGCGGAATTCTTAGAAGCCTTTGAAAGACGCCTAGGGTTCAACTAAAACCTAGCTGAGAAAGACTGAACCCCTAGTAATCTCTGGAGGAACCTCCAGAAGCCTTTGAAGGAACTCTTGGGTTCCCCTGAAACCTGGCTGAGAAAGACCGATCCTCTAGTATCCTTTAGAGAAGCCTTCAGAAGCCTTTGAAGGAACCCGAGGGTTCCACCAAAACCTAGCTGAGAAAGGCCGATCCGCTAGTAGCCTCTGGAGGAACTCTTAGAAACCTTTGAAGGAACCCTAGGCTTCCACCGGAAACCTAGCTGAGAAAGGCTGAACCCCTAGTAACCTCCGTAGGAACCCTCAGAAGCCTTTGAAGGAACCCTTGTGTTCCACTGAAACCTGGCTGAGAAAGGCCGATCCCCTAGTATCCTCTGGAGGAACCCTAAGAAGCCTTTGAAGGAACCCTAGGCTTCCACCGAAACCTAGCTGAGAAAGGCTGAACCCCTAGTAACCTCTGGAGGAACCTCCAGAAGCCTTTGAAGGAACCCTAGTGTTCCAGTGAAACCTGGCTGAGAAAGGCCGATCCCCTAGTATCCTCTGGAGGAACCCTAAGAAGCCTTTGAAGGAACCCTAGGCTTCCACCGAAACCTAGCTGAGAAAGGCTGAACCCCTAGTAACCTCCGTAGGAATTCTCAGAAGCCTTTGAGGGAACCCTAGGCTTCCACTGAAAGCTGGCTGAGAGGGGGAACCCAGTTTGAGAAAGGCTGCTCTAGGGTGACACGTATGTGACTGTTAAGGCAATAGATCTCAGATGGCCAAACCTCCATTGTAATGCTGGACAACAAAGGAAGAACGGATACTGAAGCCCCCCATTATTAGGTATGCAGCGAATACTGCTGAGGACATCAATATCGGTAACACTCCGGGACAACACACCCGGCACACGGACTCCGCACACGTTTTTTAATCACTTTGCAATATCTTCTGTTTTTTTTTTATTGTTTCCTATTTATACGTTTCTCTGTCTTCGGCATCGATGATTATTTTTATGAAGACGCGCGATGTAAGATTTCGGGATGCTTTAGTGCAGGTTTTCTTTTCTTAGGACTTCGCAGGCCGCGTTGTATCCAGAGGAGGCGGAGCATACCATATTGTATTTATTATTGGAGAAGACGGGGACACCTTTCAGGAGGAAGGTCACAGCGACTGACTCCACGTGCCATAATTTGCTGCTCTGCGCCAGAGACGGTTTTTTTTATTTGGAAACGTAGAATTTGTTGTTATTTTTTGCACTATTTGGGGGTTGGAGATCTGCTTCTAGGAGCAGAATGTTCAGGTAATCCCCGATGGAAGGATAGAACAATCATGAGGGGGTGGGGCGGGGTTGGTGCTCAACCTGTGTTTAATTAAAGGCCTATTCCAGCCAAAACATAGGCAAGGGTTAAATCTCTTTCGGGTTTTTATTGCTGTCTGTGTCTGTCAGTGAAATGCTC
>NW_017308005.1:297185-298468 GCF_000935625.1 Nanorana parkeri
AGCCCTTCTCTAGTCTACTTAAAGCTGAACTCCAGGAGGGACCCAGTAGGCTCCACCCACTATAGGCTGCCTGCAGAAAACTACCGGAGGGGGGCGTAGATGAGACCAGTCACCCTGCACAAGAGGAGAGAGCAGCAGTGAGCGGTCTTTATTACAGGAGGGGGCGGAGCCGAGACCAGTAACCCTGCACAAGGGGAGAGAGAGCAGCAGTGACTAGTTTTTATTACAGGAGGGGTCAGAGACAAGACCAGTCACCCTGTACAAGTAGAGAGAACAGCAGTGGCCGGTCTTTATTACAGGAGGGGGCGGAGCCGAGACCAGTAACCCTGCACAAGGGGAGAGAGAGCAGCAGTGACTAGTTTTTATTACAGGAGGGGGCAGAGACAAGACCAGTCACCCTGCACAAGGAGAGAGAGCAGCAGTGAGCGGTCTTTATTACAGGAGGGGGCGGGGACAAGACCAGTGACCCTGCACAAGGATAGAATAGCAGTGAGCGGTCTTTATTACAGGAGGGGGCAGAGACAAGACCAGTCACCCTGCACAAGGAGAGAGAGCAGCAGTGAGCGGTCTTTATTACAAGAGGGGGCGGAGCCAAGATCAGTCACCATGTACAAGGAGAGAGAGCAGCAGTGAGCGGTCTTTATTACAGAAAGCTCCAAGTCTCACACTGGATTACTGCACAGATCTGGAAGAAATACACAAATCTCACCATGACTCGGGGAAGTATACACAGGACTCTTGCACAATATTCGTTAATCCCGGAGTTCAGCTTTAAAACAAAAAGTTTTTGTCTCTGATGGGAAGATCTTCCCTTACTTATAATATTGACACCCTGACACACAGGTTGTCACCTGGACAGGAAGTGAATGAAAATCCTTGAACGGGGAACACAGACAATATGAAATGTCCCTGCTGCCCTCTCTGCATCGTTTTGCCTGCAGTTGGGCTTTGGCTGGTGACGCGCAGCGGCTGGACGTCGTACCTCTTCCTCTCCGTATTGTACAAATGTGGGAAGCCCGTCCGCCAAACCTTGTAAACTACAAATTATTTAACCTCTCTGCTGCCAAGACTGTGGCGCCCCCTGGTGCTGGCCGTAGGACGCAGCAGCCCAGTGGGCGGGGTACGACTGTATTACATGTTACAAGATGTGAGCGTATGATGTAGACGTGTCATTGTACGTGCCATTGTCACACGGCGGATACTGTAGTTTAAATGACAATAAAGAATATTACGTCCGCCCGGCATGTGTTGTGATGACTGTGGCGGGGGGTGGAGATGCATCA
>NW_017308005.1:298493-300634 GCF_000935625.1 Nanorana parkeri
AGCTGATAGCAGAGGGGCAATGCTGGAATCACAAAGGGTTAAAAGAAAAATACCTGTTGATGTGCCAGAAATTCACTGTCATTTCCTTTGAGTGGTGTCAGCCCTGCCCAGTCGTCTTTTGCTAAGCTACTCAACCACTCCCTCTCTCAGATCTCTACATCTTAATGGCTAATCATTCTGTAGTCCAGGATAAGATCTAGGACTCTGGTTCTCAACTCATGGGTCGCGACCCAAAAGTGGGTGGCAACACACTGTTGAGGGGGTCGCACCTGCTCTTCTGGGGAACCGGGAACCATGGCAATATGGATGGAGCTCCGTCGCAGCCCAGCACCCCACACTGGACCTGAGGATCCACCCCAGTTCTTGATAACATAGGGAGACTGGGTGGATCTTAAAAAAAGAAAACATTTTTTTTTTTTTTTGGAGTGTGTATGTGTGTGTGCGAATGCCTGTGAGTGTGAGATTGTGTCTGTGGTTGTGTGTGTCTGTCAGTGTTTTTGAGGGCCCGATCACACCAGTACAGAGTGTTAATTGCACAGTCCCGTGCGATTACCACATTGTACCACGCAAAATCGCACCTACCGCAAATTCTGGTGAGGGAGTTGTGCTGCATTGCTATTCATTTGAATGGCACACCAGACGCACCTCCTGCCCATAGTTTGATCGCCCGCACCGGAATGCGCGGTACCGCAATGCCGTGCGTTCCAATGCGGTGCGACTTGGGTCAGGACTTACTGATCAAGGACAACTGGGGGTCCTGAGGTTACACAGGTTGAGAACCACTGATCTAGGAGGTCCCTGCGCTGTATCACGGGACTGAATTTTCGGCAATATTAGGAAGTTGGTTTGTAGTCCCGGACACGGATCTAGAACAACACACATCCACAAGGGAGCGAATAGGAGTTCAGTGCCGGGATTTCCATTAGTGACCACCAGGTGTCCCTCCAAGTACAGGAGAATGACAATACAATCTGCAAAGCATTCGATCTTCTGATCCATATTATTCTTTTATTATATCATTTCCTGCGAGACAACCAATCAGCTTCCACCTCATTGTCAAAGCTTAACTGAAGAGAGAAGCTGATTGGTTGCCGTGCACATCTGCTCCAGATTCTGTCTGCTCCAATGTTGCCAATGTTGATAAATTCCCCCAATTTTCCCCGATACATCATTCCCGATACATTGTTCCCAGTACATCATTCCCGATACATTGTTCCATTGTCATGTGACCGCGCCCGTTCCTGGGATAAGGTGTCACCGAGGGCTGGAGACAAAGTCCGTCCTGGATTTCCATCATCCGGGAATTCCGATGTGATATCCGGAAGGATCTTCAGTTGTGCCGGAGAGCGGAGGATGGGACGGAGGAGCTCCGGCTGTCCCTTACAAATGCTACTGCATGCAGTCAGCTGCTAGGGCCACATGGGAGATCTGGGGGCCACGCAATAAAGTTCCACCGCTGAGGGCTCTGATATCGCACTTTCATCTTGCACAGTTGTAGCGGCTCCTCCCCCTCTGATGTCACTGCACACTGGGAGCTTCTCACAATGTGCATGCGAAGCTGCAGCAAGTCAGACGGAGCTCCGCCTCCGCAGCATACAAATCCTTAGACGTGGCGGCTGCATTCGTTTTCTTTTTCCCTTTATTCTCACCTGCTGATCCTGCCAGTAACCCAGGGTGACAACACTCACTGTACTGTACCTATAGAGAAGTGGTGTTGTCACTCTAGGGCAGGACTACAGAACACCCCGCCCCCCCTCCTCATCTCCATGACATTGGAGGGAGGTGTTTTGTAATCCATAGAAAGGGCTGAGAACAGTGCGGCACAGCAAGTGGCCAGCTCACTGGATTCCTGGCGGGATCAACAGGTTTTGGGGTTCTTTTTACACTTATTGAACAGATATAACAAAACACTTTCTTTATAATCTATAATAGGGGAGCAAATAAAGTTTATTTTTTGGGGTCTCCATTCACTTTAAGAGTGAAATGGCCATTCAATGGAATATTAATGAAGTCCCCCCGCTAGTCCTGGATCTGTGAGGTTTCAATGGCAGGCGGTGCAGGAACTGGTCCAACCTGATGCATTGTGTACGACTCGTGTCACCTAGGAGAGGACTCACTGCACCGACCAGATGGTGCTGCCC
>NW_017308005.1:300659-302523 GCF_000935625.1 Nanorana parkeri
CTGCAGCAAGAACTGGCACTGACTCCGCCGGCGACCATCTCACCAAAGCCTGGTACCTTATTGGCTACCCTAACCCCAAACCTGGCACCTGGCAGAGTGCTGTATACAGGAACGGATGCCCTATAGACTATTATATATACCGTATACCCCGGGACTCCAACGACCCCTCTGGACTAATTGACCGCCGCTTATGATTGGATAACGGCTTCGTGAACAAGGACGCCATTCTCTGCGTTCACAGGTGAAAAAAAGGGTTAAGACTTCTGCCAAATATATATTTTCCAGTTGCGGTCAGTGTCCCCTTAGAGAGATTTTCCTTCACTTCCTGCTGCTTCCTCATCACTTCCCTTTGCTGTTTCCTATCATTGGACCATAAAGGACTATTGAGGAGAGGTGAGAGGAGAGAGGAGGGGACCTCATCCCGCCGGGGGACTGTCCCCTCTGTATCAATAAGATCGCCGCGCATGCGCGATGACGTCACGTGGGGTGTCACCCGGTAACCGCTCCGGGTAACACCCGGCCTCGGGACGCCCCTGAGCGCCATCTAGTGGTGAAAGTGTCGTGTGAACAGCATTCACCCGGCGATACGCTGAGCATAAGATTTATAAATCAGCCCCAGAAGTAACCAAGTTGGAGATCTGATAGTGAATTGCTCGGCGCGGGTGGATTGCTCGGCGCGGGTGGATTGCTCGGCGCGGGTGAATTGCTCGGCGCGGGTGGATTGCTCGGCGCGGGTGAATTGCTCGGCGCGGGTGAATTGCTCCTTGCGGGTGAATTGCTCCTTGCGGGTGAATTGCTCGGCGCGGGTGAATTGCTCCTCGCGGGTGAATTGCTCCTTGCGGGTGAATTGCTCCTTGTGGGTGAATTGCTCCTTGCAGGTGAATTGCTCCGTACCCTAAACCAGAGCTGGGATGGTCACCGTCTGCTCTGTGTGAATGTCTGGTGAATGTTGCGGCCACTTTCATTAATGTCGTGTGAACGTTGTCACATCCTGTCAGACGGCCCCAATAATGGAACAATTGGCACTTCCTCTCGTACGGCGGCCCTGCCCTGGAATTCCGGCCCCTCTGGCTGCATTCCAATTTCTGGCACCACGCGGACCCGGCCGCAACCAACCCCCCCCCAGCGCCATGAAGAGGACCTGTCATCAACCTAAAGCACAGAGGCATCTCGTATTTTAAATGGTTACTTGTCAGTTCCGTAAATGTGATTAGCGGTCAGACTGGGGGAGGGAGAAGCAGCACAAGGAGCCCATTAGGCGTTTTGCAGTGCAGGGGGCATGCTGATAGGAGGAGAGAGCAGAGAGAGAGATGAGCTCATCAGTCTGCTGCTTCTCCTTTCGCTATCCAATCACAGGCTGGGGGAGGGACGAGACCGGTAAGTGTTGCTGAACTGCATCAGAGATATGACGGGTATCCTGTCCTGCAAGACAGGGCTGTGCTCTATAGCAGAGCCATGCAAATCTCAGAACTGGATGTACAGAAAAAAAACAATCATTTTGGCAGGTAAAGGTGTTTTTATTTATTTTTTATTTATTTATTTTACTGTTGGGGGGCTTCTGGGAAATATTGGGGGTTGAAACTCATGAATGCACAGGAAGTGATGTAAAACACTTCCTGTTCATTCATAACTGGGGACACATAGTACTATGTGTCCCCAGTTATTTACAAACACCGGAGTGATCAGCTGATCGTGTTTGCTCTACCGTTCAGCCACGGACAGAGGGGCGGCACAGCCTGCAGCTTCCTCTCTGATCCCCGCCGCTCTACCCCATCTGTATGAGAGGTGAAGCACTGAAGCCGGCGGGGGGAGAGGAAGAAAATGGACAGCGGAGGAGGGAAGGCGGAGAGCGGAGGAGGGAAGG
>NW_017308005.1:306594-307231 GCF_000935625.1 Nanorana parkeri
TTCCCGATACATTGTTCCCGATACATTGTTCCCAGTACATCCTTCCCGATACATCGTTCCCAGTAAACCGTTCCCAGTACATCATTCCCGATACATTGTTCCCAGTGCATCATTCCCGATACATTGTTCCCAATGCATCATTCCCGATACATTGTTCCCAGTACATCATTCCCGATACATTGTTCCCAGTACACCGTTCCCAGTACATCATTCCCGATACATTGCTCCCAGTACATCCTTCCCGATACATTGTTCCCAGTACATCATTCCCAGTACATCATTCCCGATACATTGTTCCCAGTGCATCATTCCCAATACATTGCTCCCAGTACATCATTCCCGATACATTGTTCCCAGTAACATCATTCCCAATACATTGCTCCCAGTACATAATTTCTGATACATCATTCCCAATGCGTTGTTCCCGGTACAGTGTTCCCGCTACATCATTTCCCGATACATTGTTCCCATAGCTGTGCGGTACATGGAGTTGTGTCTGACCCCTCCCCCTTCGTGGTGCACATCGGTGGCTCTGATCTGACTTCTTGCCATTCCGTCACACACTCGATCCGTCTGCCGGAGAATAACATTCAGAATATAAACAATCGTTTACAAAGTCGTCCACAACTCCGCCCCT
>NW_017308006.1:0-3946 GCF_000935625.1 Nanorana parkeri
GCATGCAAAAATTGAATAAACAGAATTTTTCAAAAAAAAAAGAAAAAACAGTGACTGAGAGCTGTGAAAAAAGCTCAGCCATGAAGATGCTCATAATCACTTTAATAGCTAAAATAAAAAAAATAAACAACATTCATAAATAAAAAAGTCCAATGGTTGGAAATCAAGTAAAAGACACAGACACAGACCAAGGTTTAAACATTGATATCAGTTTATTTATCGGGATTCTGTACAGTGGACATTCTACTATAAAATGAGACCAAACAATGTGGAAAAAAAAGTAAATTATATACAGAAGGGAGGACAGATTTGATGTCAGCCTTCAGGCTGGGTTGCCACTGTTGCGTTGGATTAACACGATGGTTACCGTCAGCGCTCTCCCTATAATAAGGCAGCCTGAGGTGGTCACCTCAGGCGGCATTTCATTGGGTGGGCAGGAGGTGTGGGGTGGCAGAGGGCCAGCCACAGCGTCCCAGGGTGTTATGAGCTACCAAAGAGCTGAACGGGCGCTCCGGCTAGAGTCCCGCTGAGCTGCTGACAACCAGTGATGTCAATTAGCTGGGTGGGACCAGACAGAGAGCCGCTGAGCAAAGCCACACCTCCCCACAATAACTAGCATATAGTGCAGGGTTACCACAATGCACCCCAACACACCTTCCCAGCGCACCTGTGTTGCAGTACAAAGTATTGCACTACCATGCATTCTGTTGGGCTGTGTTGGTGGTGAATGCATGATTTCAAATGAATGGGCTGCCCAATGCAACACGAAACATAATGCTGGTTCACGGGCGTGCATTATCACAACTCACTCATGTGAATCCAGCCTTAGGTCCAGAGCACACGAATGTCAGACCCGGAAGTGAGTCAAATAGAGATATGTGAGAGCGGGCCTTTATGGGGATGTTTTATAAGTCATCCCCCCAGCCGTATGCTGGGCAAATGCCGTTCGCAATACATCCCAGCCACTAGATGGCACCGAGGAGGAGCTTCAGGAAATTCCTATTGGCCTTGGCTCCATCTAGTGGCGGGAATGGCATGCACACAACATTCACGAGCATATGGCTGGGAAATGATTATAAATGATCCCCGAAGAGTTTTCTGGGAACATTGGTTGCTTGGAGCTGCGATCACCGTGCATTTATATGCCTCTTCTCCTGAGGTTTTCTCTCTCTTCCTGTCCCGATGTCATGTCTTTGCTTGTTTTTTTTTACATTCGCAGAGCCCATTAAGGTTTGCATCCCATAGCAACCAGATTCCATTTCTTGGCAACAAGGCTGCCAGCCGATTTCTGATTGGCTGCTATGAGTTACAACACAAGTGCACCAATGGTTTCTGTCTGAAGTTACCCCGAGGTGGGGATGTAGAGCAAGAGGTAAGATAAAAAATGTGAAATCACAGAATGATAAATCTTAAAAATCTATTTAAATGTATATATATATATATACTGTATATACATGTTATCATGCTACATTATATAGGATGCTAGGAAGCAGACCCTGGGATTACCCAGCACCTCGGTATGGAGGCACTAACATTGTTTAATACTCAGGTGAAAAAGGGTTTGGCTTAGTTGTCTGTTCTTCCATCCCTTTTGAATGAAATCTGTTACACTCTGCAGTCAGCATAATGCTCTCTGATACAAGGGTTCAAGCTCTGATTCAGACCTCGGCAGAGAGACCACTGCTTGCCCACGGAGACCATAACCATGCTGGAAGAGGACAGGTCAAGAGGTACTGAAGGGCTGGACCAGGGGCGTCCCGAGGCCGGGTGTCACCCGGTCTCTAGACGGGGTGACACCCTGCCGTGTTGTCATTGGGCGTGCGCCATGACGTAATCACACATGCGCGGTCCCCTAATTGACACCTGCCTGCGGCCATCTTGGTGATGGACGCCGGCAGGGAGAGGAGGGGACGTTCACCCGGCTGGATGAGGTATGCCTCCTCTCTCCTGGCACTGCCGAGCTCTCGGTCCATGACAGAGTGCCCAACTTTTTAGAGGGGGTGACACCAAAATGGCTGTCAGTCATTATGGTGTCACTCCTGCAATGGTTTCACCCGAGTGCGGGCCGCACCTCCCTTGTGACGCCACCGGGCTGGACCAGTATGGCAGGAAGTGGACTGAAGGAGGTCAGTGATGGTGGCCTCCATCCTTCTTTGAATACAATGAAGAGATGGAAAACCAGTAATGCTCATCACCAGCATTTGAGTATTAAACATTCTTACTGAGTGGAATTCCCTGAGAGATATAAGACACCAGCATGCGGTCCAGCTTGTCAGCTGCCACACAAAACTGATACAGCCGCTTTTGGTTGGAATTGGCATTTGGGACATCCTCGAACCTTGACTCTACAGTTTCTATGTTGTTAAAAAAAAGTGAGAGATGTGGGAGAGATGAAGAGATGAGGGGTATGGGGGCTCTTCACAAAGACCTGTAGCTGACTGTACAGTAATATAGATCTGCTCCCCACACTGAGCATGGGTTTAAAGGACATCATGAAGAAGAAGAAGACACCATGGAGGTCCATCATGTGAGCAGAGCTGGAGTCCTTGGAGCTGGAGTCTTCTTCCGGTTCAGTCTTCGGTGTGCACCTTGACATTTGAAGGTGGCGTGTTGTGTTTGTAGGTTGGAGGAATCCTCTGGGGCTGGTTTGGTTTTCCCTACAGACCCAGAAGGTCAAAGGCTTCGTGTAGATCTTCCATATCATAGGGGGGCTGTGATGAGACAAAACGCAGCACAACGTGAGCAAGACCAGCACAGAAAAACAAAACACGGGAAAAGTGTTATTTATTTATAAGTGTTATTATTATTTACAATATGGACCCCGACCCAAAAGACTTTCTATTCAGATCTCATCAACAGGGGCAACTGACCTGCCGAGGACTTCCATCTGACCTGCATTTCACCTGCTTCCAGTGAGTTTTCCATTCCAATAATGGAAATGCATAACCCGCTGGATGTGAACAAAAAGCCATCAACAGCCGACCGGGGTCCTAAGACAGAGATCACCCTAACAGGGGGTCACCCCATTGAAGAAAGCAAGAGACATAATGGCTATCTATCTATCTATCTATCTATCTATCTATCTATCTATCTATCTATCTATCTATCTATCTATCTATCTATCTATCTATCTCTGTCTGTCTCATTATCTGTCTATTGACCATCTCCCACCCCCCTCTCATCCCACTCTCTCTCTCATTATCTGTCTATCGATCTTCTCCCTCTCTCTCTCTCTCTCTCTCGCTCTCTATCTATCATATCGGTCCATCTATTATTTGGCAGGTCAAATACAATAACGTTATTCCCGAGCTCCGTGTCATCAATCCACACACACATACCTGTAGAATACGCCGCAGTTTTCTAGACAATCGGACGAAGTTCTCGTGCAGTCCATCCCAAGCCTCAAATTTCCGCTCTCGGTTCTCCACAAAATTGTTCCAACAATAGAAATAATCTGTCAGAGAGAGAGAGAAATCCATTCATATTCCTGTTATTACCTCTGTGCAGGGGTGATGGTTGCTGTCCGTTTTCTGGACGGACACTTTATCTCAATCTATGTTGGTCTGCTCTATGGCAATGAAGGGCAGTCACTGTAATCTCTAGGAGCTGGTTGGGGTCAATGGAGTCTGCCAGCTAAAGCAGAACTCCAGTATTATCTAGCTGGGGTGGCACAGGGTGTAGTGACTCCGGTGATTCAACTTCTTTGGAAGAGAGTTTCATGTAGTGCATTCTCCTAAAGCAGGGAAACTGGGACTGTTGGGGAGGTTTGAACCAATAGGCCTTCCACAGCATTCCCGGTTTCTCATACGATTAATGCACAGTACCGTGCAACGCAACTACTGTGTTACAGTGTGGCAGGTGCAGGTGCGTTACAGTGTGGCAGGGGCACTGGCATTGCCATGGCACCCCATAGCAACCATAAATGAGCGAAGGTCGGCAATCGGCC
>NW_017308006.1:3999-7495 GCF_000935625.1 Nanorana parkeri
GAAGCCAGCTTCTTGCTCCCTCGTCACCTCATGACGAGGGAGCATGGAGCCGACTTCCCAGCCAATCAGGAAGCCGGGCGCCGCTTCATTACACGACGCCCGGCTTCCTGATGGGCCAGAAAGCCGTCTCCATGCTTCCTCGTCACATAGTGACGAGAAGCATGGGGGCAGCTTTCCTGCTAATCGGGAAACCGTGAGGCGAGTCTTTACATGCCACCTGGCTTCCTTAATGGGACATCCGGTACTCGGTATTCGGTATCGGTGAGTACCGTAAAAAAAAATATCGGTACTCGATACCGGTATCGGTAAACACCCCGGCCCTCTGCAGCTTCCGCAGCCCTTCCGGCTCCGCCGTGTGCTCCTCGCAGAAGTAGAGCCTCGCTGAGAAGATGCGCAGGCTCAGGTTGGGGTGGTTGACGAGGAAGTCGGCGGTGCGCTGGGAGCAGTCGCGGCACGGGCTCCACGAACTGAACCAGGTTACCCTGAACATCCTGTTGGGGTCGTGGCCCAGCCAGATCGCCAGGTAGCGCAGGAAGAGGATCTCTGCGTGGCAGCCGCTCCGGTTCCGCAGGTAGCCGAAGTCCATGGAGGTGGAGACGGAGCTGTAACGCCGTTTGACTATGTAGCACAGGTAGGTCTCATGGCGGCCTCGCGCCCAGCGCATGTTCTTATAATGGTACAGGAACTTATTACGCTTCAGGAGGAGGCTGGAGGGAAACAAGGGAAGGGTTCTGTTACCTGGAAGTCACGTTCATTTCAAAGCTGGTGTAACAAGCCCCGCCCCTGTAGCAAAGCCACACCCATCTGCCATCCTTATCAAATGAGTACAACCCTTGGGGACTTTATGGAGCTGGCTTTGTGCACAGGGGACAGACAAGCAGGAAGAAAAAGGCACCTTCACCAATCTCTTACCACAATTGTCTAAAAGGAAACTCTGACAGTTTCTTGCAGCATGTCCCCAGTCTCTGACAGTTCCTTGCAGCATGTCCCCAGTCTCTGACTGTTTCTTGCAGCATGTCCATAGTCTCTGACAGTTTCTTGCAGCATGTCCCTAGTCTCTGACAGTTTCTTGCAGCATGTCCCTAGTCTCTGACAGTTTCTCTCTGCATGTTCCCAGTCTCTGACAGTTTCCTGCAGCATGCTCTTAGTTTCTGACAGTTCCTTGCAGCATGTCCCTAGCCTCTGACAGTTCCTTGCAGCATGTCCCTAGTCTCTGACTGTTTTTTGCAGCATGTCCCTAGTCTCTGACAGTTCCTTGCAGCATGTCCCTAGTCTCTGACTGTTTTTTGCAGCATGTCCCTAGTCTCTGACTGTTTCTTGCAGCATGTCCCTAGTCTCTGACTGTTTCTTGCACCATGTCCCTAGTCTCTGACTGTTTCTTGCAGCATGTCCCTAGTCTCTGACTGTTTCTTGCACCATGTCCCTAGTCTCTGACTGTTTCTTGCAGCATGTCCCCAGTCTCTGAGCTATAGCTCATTGTGCCCCGCCGCTGTGTCTGGTGAGTTTACTTGAGGGGGTCTGCACTGGGGAGATGGAGAAGTCTGTACTGGAGGGGTGGGGGTGAATCTGTACTGGGGAGGAGGTCTGTAGCATGGGTAATCTCTTTTCGAGGGAGGAGGTCTGTGGGGGTGGATCTGTACTGGGCAGGAGGTCTGCAGCATGGGTAATCTATATTGGGGGGAGGAGGTCTGTACTTGGGGTTTTTTTTTTTTGGAGGGGGGGGATCTGTACAATCTCATGTTTAATTTACTAATTTGTATTGAGATTGTAGTCCATCCCGGCAGTGAGCTTGGAGCAGTGACTACTTTACAACACACACAGGGACCATGGGGAACACAACTAGTCACCCTCCATAAGGAAGGACGGTGTCAGCACCAATTCAGAGATTCAAATCTTACTGTTTACAGACCTGAATCTACCTGATCAGTCCGGAGATCTTCAATAACAGACAGTTTGTGTTTACTTAAAAATACAGATGATATCATAACAAAAGCAAAAAGACAAAATATCAGATTTATATTTATAAACATAAAAGAAAAAAAACACATACAATCCGTTCTAGTTTCTCTGCAATAAAAGGACGAATATCACTCACAAAATGCACAGACATCATCCTTCATATTCAAGAACATTTCAAAAGAACAAAATGATTCTAATGCATTACAAATCTGATGTAAGATATACAACTGAGGCAAGTTTCAAGTGTACATTGAAAAAAAGAATCCTTCAGCATGAATGAGCCGCGTTTGTAGAATCCTGCGGTATGTAAATGAGAAGGTTTCATGTGTTTGAGTGCAAAGTGCAGGAGAGATCTCTAATTCCCTATCTATCTATCTATCTATCTATCTATCTATCTATCTATCTATCTGTCTGTCTACATGTCTGTCTGTCTAAATGTCTATCTGTCTGTCTGTCTGTCTGTCTGTCTGTCTATCTGTCTGTCTATCTGTCTATCTTTCGTTCTCCTTTTTCCTTTTATTGAGAATGTAACATATAATAAATCATTAGTAAAAACAAGAAAATTAAAAACTCTACAACCCCACTCATTGTATTTGTTGTCATTTTAGTCTTTCTTTCTTTCTTCTATCTATCTATCTATCTATCTATCTATCTATCTATCTATCTGTCTGTCTGTCTGTCTGTCTGTCTGTCTGTCTGTCTGTCTATCTATTTATTGCATCTTACGTTTTTTACGTGGATGGTAAGATACAATCATTAGTTATTAAGCACAGGAAACTGAGAAACATTTCTTTCTTTCTTTCTTTCTTTCTTTCTTTCTTTCTCTTTCTTTCTTTCTTTCTTTCTTTCTTTCTTTCTTTCTTTCTTTCTTTCTTTCTTTCTTTCTTTCTTCCTCTCTTTCTCTTATAATCCTCCAGTAATGTATTGAATAAACCCCCAATTGATACATTCTGTTGCTCAAACATACATAATCAGCGGTAAAATGATCACTTCTGCCTCACTCACTCACTTTCTTTCTCTCTCTCCCTCAGACATTTGCATAGCAGATTTCAAATTTTAAACTTTAAACAACAATGGAGAAATCAACTTATAAACGAATAACTACCAAAAAATCAATCTCTGACAGCAGAGCTCAGACCTTCCACCGGCAGATATCACAGCCCTCTCACACGCTGAATCATGGGAATAAATCATTATGATTTTTCTTTATAGTCGAAGAAAATGAAATCATTTTGTGACTCAATGAAAGAAAATTCTACATAACAGATGATGGAAAAAAAAAGAACAACCTGCAAAGATAAGAAGCGCTTGCACTTATTCACTGAACTGTAAATGTTTATCGGTTTGAGTCAGCAATGAAATGACTGTTCAGGAGCCATTAATACAGAATCTACCATGAGCTCTATTTTGGGGGGGATTCTGGTGATTTTGGTTGAATAAGAGCAAGAGAATGAGTCAGACAGAAGGGCAGACGCAAGGTAGGTCCTCACCTGTCCATTGAGCCGGCTTCTCGTTGTGATTTTGAGTCAAAACTTCG
>NW_017308006.1:7511-25968 GCF_000935625.1 Nanorana parkeri
TACTAATAACTATTTACAAAACCTTCAGTTCCTCAAATAGTTCCCTGTAATTCAGAGAAATGTCTAACTTAACCTAAAGCCTATCTAAAACCAAACCAATGTGAATGGACTGGGGAAAGGCCCCCCCAATGTACTGTACATAAGGTGCTTGTATGTTAAAGTGACACTGAAGTCCGGAGTTAAATCTTATAAATACATTCAAGTCCCTTCACTATGAACAACAATGTATCTTATTTGTGTATCACTCGGCTGTCGATCCTCCAATCATCTCTGAATTGGTGCTGACACTGTCCTTCCTAATTAGTTTTTTTATATTTTTGTCCAAGCACTTTGTCAGGCCCTGGCCAATCGGGGGTGAATCTCAGCTGCGGAAGCTTGTAACCGGTGAAATTTTTTTTGAATCTGGGGGTACGGTAATCAGTGTCGAACTCCTGGCGTCACTCTCAATCTTTGATGAGGAGAGTAAGGAGTTCTACCATCATGTACTGCAGAAAGTAAGATAAGTTTAACAAGGATAACCACTGAGGTATTACTTCATACCAGTGGGGATCAGTATGTGAGAACTCAGGTAATAACAGTAACAGCAACACTGCCCCTTTAAGGATTGAGGTTGAGGTTCCTAGACAAGTAATCCTTATCTATCTCTAACATATAAGAGTCCAGGTATAGAGTATGGGCTTGTTTTTCCCCTAGAGTACCCACAAGTAGTTCACAGGTTTGCACAGTTCACATGCATATGAAGGCTGCATCAATAGAAGGTTTATGCATTGAATATCATGGTAAACGTCTAGGTATACTTGCAGGTTGCAACCAGTAGCAGAGTCAATGTAATAGTGGTACAGGTTACTTGCGGTTTAGGACAACAGCAGCTCCAATGCAAGGATGATGGCTGAACAGGCAGATTGGAGATGGCATCAGCCTCTAGCAATGGTGTTCCTCTCTCTCTCTCTCTCTCTCTATGCTTCAGCAGGGGGTTAAGGTCAGGTTAGGGTCAGCTACAGCTCGCGGTATACTGAGATGCCGCAGCCAGAGCGGATCCCGACATCGATGTCGAGATCCGCCCAGCTGCGTGAGTGACAGCTGGCTCTGTCTATCTAGAGGCAGAGCCAGCTGTACCCGCCCCCTCCCCGTCCCGTCCGCCAGTCAGCGCTGGCGGATCGGAGCAGGGAGGGAGGAATCCAGCCCCTCCCCTGTCACGGCAGAGAGCCGTGACAGGATCGTGAGGTGAGCGAACGCCGGTATGTGTTCGCTCACCTCCCGATCTACTGAGCCGACCTGTGACAGTCTCATTGTCACAGGTCGGCTAGAACGATGAGGTGAGTGAGAAGCACTCACCTCATAGTTCTACTTTAAGGAGGAAGTTAGGGGAGGAGCCCAGAACGTAATCCGACCGATGCGTTCCACCCTGGAAAGCAATGGCGTGAACAGGACTTCCGCCTAGCGGCTTCGCACCACAGTGGAACGCACACGCGCCACGATCAATACACACTTACAGTCATCATGTTTCTAAACAGATCCAACTCTCTGAGCTCGGCTTCCCTGAATGTCCTTTCCAGTACAAGATCACAAGGGACAGAGCAAAATGTAGCAGCTATCCATTTAATAGCTTAGAGAAGGGAGGAGGGGAGCTGGTTGCAGGGAAGTGGCTTTTATTGCTGTGCGTGTGTATTTCTGGAGACACACACAGCTTACTAGCACACACAAGGGTGGCTCCCTACAAGGAAAACTACCCAACTTAAAACATTACATTACACATATATGGTGCACTGTTGTCACCATCAGGAAACCATGCCATGCAGCCATTGCTGGAGTATATATAGACAGGAAGTGGATGGAAAGAGGGTGCTCAGGCATGCACAGTAGTACGTTGTAGCGCAGGTGCAATGGTTGATGCTGGATCTTTGCGTTGGGGTGGCATTCAGAGTTATGCACTGCAATTTCAATATACAGTCCGTTAAAGTGTGTTGCAGAGTGTCAAAATGCAGATTTTAATGTGTATTACTAAAAATGCAAAAATCCACCTACATCAAACATTACATCTATACTTTATTAAAGACTTTCTGCTGCCAAAGCGCAATGCATACAAAGCAGTAACCCGACAGCAACCTATCAGAAACCATCACACATGGACCTAACAAAAAAACCTTATATGATTGCTCGCTGGCAGCCAATGCAGTTTAATTACTATCGTTGTATTTCTGAATTGAGAAAGCTGGTCGGATGACCAGTGAAAAGTCTTCAAGAAAAATACAGCAAGTCCAGTTTGTTTTGCTTTGTTAAATAAGCCTGAAAGTATTTCCTTAAGAGTGGAATTATGGGGTCTCTGCAATTATTTAAATGTTGCACGCCGCAGTGTTGAAAAAGAAACCCGTTTTCACTGGGGTACAGAATACAGAGCTCGTGGTTTGTGGGTCTGGCTTCCCGTCACTTAAAGTTTGTATATCGGGCCCGGTGCTCTGATTGGAGGAAAACATCCCCCCCTCCGTTACCCCCTGCTCTCCGCAGAAGTATGCTCACTTTCTCTCTGCGCTAAAAATAGGAAGCCACAAACAACAGCCGGGCTCGTGTCTGTGCAGAGTGCAGCGATGGGGAGGAGTGTGTTGCAGTAGATGAATGACTCTTCTTGGTGGGCCTTGTGTGGAACGAGGGGTGACCAGTGACCAGTTTTGGGTTTTTAGGTTGGAAGATTTCTTGTGGCTGATCCTCTGTCAGTGTAAATTATTAGGAATGATCCAAAGCAAAGCACCACAACTGTGACTAGGACACAAAGGACCAGACCACAACTGTGACTAGGACACAAAGGACCAGACCACAACTGTGACTAGGACACAAAGGACCAGACCACAACTGTGACTAGGACACAAAGGACCAGACCACAACTGTGACTAGGACACAAAGGACCAGACCACAACTGTGACTAGGACACAAAGGACCAGACCACAACTGTGACTAGGACACAAAGGACCAGACCACAACTGTGACTAGGACACAAAGGACCAGACCACAACTGTGACTAGGACACAAAGGACCAGACCACAACTGTGACTAGGACACAAAGGACCAGACCACAACTGTGACTAGGACACAAAGGACCAGACCACAACTGTGACTAGGACACAAAGGACCAGACCACAACTGTGACTAGGACACAAAGGACCAGACCACAACTGTGACTAGGACACAAAGGACCAGACCACAACTGTGACTAGGACACAAAGGACCAGACCACAACTGTGACTAGGACACAAAGGACCAGACCACAACTGTGACTAGGACACAAAGGACCAGACCACAACTGTGACTAGGACACAAAGGACCAGACCACAACTGTGACTAGGACACAAAGGACCAGACCACAACTGTGACTAGGACACAAAGGACCAGACCACAACTGTGACTAGGACACAAAGGACCAGACCACAACTGTGACTAGGACACAAAGGACCAGACCACAACTGTGACTAGGACACAAAGGACCAGACCACAACTGTGACTAGGACACAAAGGACCAGACCACAACTGTGACTAGGACACAAAGGACCAGACCACAACTGTGACTAGGACACAAAGGACCAGACCACAACTGTGACTAGGACACAAAGGACCAGACCACAACTGTGACTAGGACACAAAGGACCAGACCACAACTGTGACTAGGACACAAAGGACCAGACCACAACTGTGACTAGGACACAAAGGACCAGACCACAACTGTGACTAGGACACAAAGGACCAGACCACAACTGTGACTAGGACACAAAGGACCAGACCACAACTGTGACTAGGACACAAAGGACCAGACCACAACTGTGACTAGGACACAAAGGACCAGACCACAACTGTGACTAGGACACAAAGGACCAGACCACAACTGTGACTAGGACACAAAGGACCAGACCACAACTGTGACTAGGACACAAAGGACCAGACCACAACTGTGACTAGGACACAAAGGACCAGACCACAACTGTGACTAGGACACAAAGGACCAGACCACAACTGTGACTAGGACACAAAGGACCAGACCACAACTGTGACTAGGACACAAAGGACCAGACCACAACTGTGACTAGGACACAAAGGACCAGACCACAACTGTGACTAGGACACAAAGGACCAGACCACAACTGTGACTAGGACACAAAGGACCAGACCACAACTGTGACTAGGACACAAAGGACCAGACCACAACTGTGACTAGGACACAAAGGACCAGACCACAACTGTGACTAGGACACAAAGGACCAGACCACAACTGTGACTAGGACACAAAGGACCAGACCACAACTGTGACTAGGACACAAAGGACCAGACCACAACTGTGACTAGGACACCAAGGACCAGACCACAACTGTGAGTAGGACACAAAGGACCAGGGCACAACTGTGACTAGGACACAAAGGACCAGGGCACAACTGTGACTAGGACACAAAGGACCAGACCACAACTGTGACTAGGACACACATAACCAATGCACAATTGTGATTAGGACACAAAGGACCAGATCACAATTGTGACTAGGACACAAAGGACCAGACCACAACTGTGACTAGGACACACATAACCAATGCACAATTGTGATTAGGACACAAAGGACCAGACCACAAGTGTGACTGTCCCACTGATGGGAACCGACACTGTGCAGGAGACGTCCTGATGACGTGTAGTCAGCAAGCCGGGGGTCCACCGAGCAGACAGCGTGTGAGCAGGAACAAGAGACTGGAGCGTAGTCAGGAAAGCCAGAGGTCGGAGCCAGCCGGGCAGCAGAGTACAGAATCAGGAGGCAGAAGGCAAAGTCCAGGAAACAGGCCAAGGTCAGGGGCAGGCAGCAATCAAATAGCAAAGTCCAAACAAACCGAGTCAGGCAGGTCACAGGAATCCAACAGGTACAAGCACACAGGAACACTAGCTAAAAAGACCATCAGCAATGGAGCAGGGGCAGGCTTGTTTTTATATGGTGAGCTTAAACAAGTAGCAGCATCACTTCCTGTGCGAAGGCCGTTGCACGTGTTTTCACCCACTTCTGGTTTGCGCGCGCCTGCTGCCACATGGAGTTTTGGTTTGCCGGCCGCCATTTTGCCCTTACAGGAAGTGTACAGAGGTGTAAATTCTTCATGGCTGCATGTGTAAATTGCAGAAGGATTAGTTAGTCACTGTCAGCTGGACTTGTTCTGTAATGCTGAAGACTTTTCATAGCTTATCCAATCTACCTTTTCAGTTCTAACGAGTGTGGGGAACATACCCCAGCATTTATCTGCAGTATGTCTAAGAACAAGATAGAAGGTGTGAAAGTTATGGAACCCCCCGTGTTCTGGCTATATAAACCCATAGTAGGTTTCAGGAGTTCTGCAGAGGTTCTAATCTTTTAATACACATGGCTGAAGGTGTGAAAAGTTGACTTCCTGACACCAAGGTTTGGATTATGTAACTAGAACAGATTGTTTCCCAACTTTCACACTTCCCATCCTGTTCTTGGACAATCAACATCTACACATTCCATGGTGATTGGATGAAGGTATCTGTGCTACCTATGAGGATATGAGTGTTGGGGTATCTTCCTGACACTGAAGAAGTGGCTTGGAGAAGTTGTGAAATGTCTACAGAAACATTGCAGAACAAGTCCAGATGAATGTGGCTAACTACTACTAGATGTGCCAAGACTTGGATGAATGAGAACCCTCACAGTCACATTTAATGTATTTTTATGCGTTGCATTGCATTTTAAATGTGCTGAAATATAGCACGGCTTGTATTTGTGAGTATTATCTGTGTCTTATGGCTGCTCCTGCCTTTTGTGTGTATCGGTATCCATGTGCATTAAAACACACTTAAAATGTCTTACATGTGGCACCATGTGTCTGTACGGAGGGTGGGATTCCACGGGTGAGATCTGTGCTATTGGATGCAAAGTGGGGAAAAGAAACATGAAAGGAACAGTGTGTATGGGTAAGGTCAGTGATCTGCTTTTGTCACAGGAGGCTGAGTACTCTCAGGACCACGCTAGCCATTGCAGACTCTGTGATCTAAGCCAAGACCCACCTTGACTGAACTGTGAGGATCCCGGAGCTGGACCTTCTGGGCTTTACATATTAACAGAAGAAGTTAGGATTCCTCCTCAGGCTCCGTTCAGCTTTTTCTCTTCATTGAAGTTTTTTTCAAATGAGAACTATGGGGTCAGTGCTTTTCCCCATAGTTCTCCTAAGTGTCAAGGGCGGGACACAAACTAGGGTCCTCCCGTGACCCAAAGCCGCCGCAGCCGAGACGGATCCCAACATTACTGTCGAGATCCACCCAGCTGCGTGATTGACAGCTGGCTCTGCCTATCTAGAGGCAGAGCCAGCTGTACCCGCCCCTGTCCATCCCGCCAGTCAGCGCTGGAGGATCAGAGCGGGGAGGGGTGGAATCCCTGCAGCGAGCCGTGAGTGACAGTCACGGCTCTCTGCAGGGATATGACCGAGAAGTGAGCGAGTGACAGTATGTGTTCGCTCACTTTCCGATCTATTAAGCCGACCTGTGACAGTTTCATTGTCACACGTCAGCTCGAAATATTAGGCTGAGTGATTTTCACTCACCTCATAGTTCTCCTTTAAAGGAAACCAGTATTGAGAGAAATAAGTCTATAAAGCGTAACTAAACCAAAAAACAGAAATGTAATATATTGCATCCTACGCGTCCTTATATGTGCCGGCTGCATTCATTTTCTGGCATTTTTCCTTTATTTGCCCTGGGTGATCCTGCCAGTAACACACTTCCTGTCCTAGGGTGACAATGCCCACACACTGTACTGGCAGCGCCTTGAGCAATAGTGAATGTGAGCCCAGGTTACATAGTTACATAGTATTTGAGGTTGAATAAAGACACAGGTCCATCAAGTTCAACCTTTGTGTGTAAGTGTGTGTGTAGTGCGTGTGTATAAGAGTCCCTTGAGATTTAGGGATTTAAGAGTACCTATACCTCTGTATGTTACGATCTCTGAGGAAGTTATCTAATTGATTTTTGAATGATTCAACACTCTCTGCTGATACCACTGCTTGTGGAAAAGAGTTCCAAAATGTAACCACTCTGACTGAAAAAGAGCCCCTATGCCCTCTGTAGTTAAATCTTTTCTCCACCAGTTTTAGGTGGTGGCCTCTAGTCCTTGTTAGGGAGTTTACAGTAAAAAGTTTATTGCTGATGTTGCCATCACCACCCAACATTTTGTACATCAAAATCATGTCCCCTTTCAATGAACAAGTTTAGATTTAGTAACCTTGTCTCGTAGCTTTGGTCCTCCAGCCCCTTAATTAGTTTGGTTGCCCTTCTCTGGACTCTCTCCAGCTCCAGGACATCCCTTCTGTGGACTGGTGACCAAAACTGAACCGCATACTCCAGATGAGGCCGAGCCAGCGATCTATACAGTGGCAAAATTATCGCTTTGTCTCTACAGTGCATTCCATTTTAATACAAGACAGAACTCTGCTCGCTTTGTTTGCCGCAGCCTGGCATTGCATGCTGTGATTCAATATGTGGTCTACTGTGACCCCCAGATCCTTTTCCATTTCTGACTTCCCTAGTGAAGTTTCCAATATTGTGTATTCCTTTTGCCTGTTTTTAACCCCAAAATGCATTACTTTACATCCAACATTAAACCTCATCTGCCACATAGTTGCCCACTCCCCTATGACCTATGACCCCCCAGGCCATTCTGTAATGTTATAGTGTCTAAGACCATGTCTATAACCCTCCCGATTTTAGTGTCATCATCAAACACAGAAACATGGCTAGCAGGGTGGCAGTTTCATGGGTGTGCAGGTTTCTTTAATATTATTTAATCATGTTTGCAGTCTCATTGGGCAGACAAATGCCAATGAGCTTATATACAAAGACAGACCCGGAGAGCCTGAGCGGAGGGGCTACATGACTAGGGGGAGGATTAGTCCCGGGAGAAAGAGTTAAAAATAAAATGGGAACAGCTGCTCTTACCTGATTGGACGTGGGAGTCAGGTGTCCGGGAGGAGCCGCATGGGAAGGATCTGCAAGGGCTGAGGAACGTCCTCTTTCTGGAAATCAATGAACGAAGCAGGTTGTCCCACCCTCCCTCCCTGAATTTTGTAGTATGGGGGTTGTGGGGTTATTTTGTCACGGCAGCTTGGCGGGTTAGGGGGTCTTTGGGGGGTCTACAAAAATCGGAGTGGATTACAAAATGGGGGCCATCAGCTGGTATGGGTGCTTCCCCCCTGTTGGTGTACGGAAGTGCAAGGGGCGGGGCCTGGCCCCTTAGGAACCTGGAAGTAGGAAGTGTCCTCGAGCTGGTTGTGGTGCGGCTGGGGACATGGGTGGAGTCTTAGGAGAGGCCTTTTTGGGCTGTTGGGCACCCAAAGACCCCTTCTCAGGTGTACAATTGTTTACAGTATTATTTGTTATATTATTTGGTTTATTATTTTTGGTTATTGTTAAAGTTGTTTGGTTTAATAAAAGGGCTGCTGTGGCCGTTAAAATCCATGTCGTGCAGTCCGAGTGTTTATTGGGGTATTAACGGAGGGACGAAAATTGACGAATCCATCAGTCATGTATTATACACACCAAAACACAAACAACCCCACCAACACCCACAAGTAACCACAAACAAGTAATAGTAGCTAACTAAAAGTAAACACAAGCACACACAACAAGGTAACAGGACAAGTAAACCCAGGGAGCAAAGTAACACAAGGGGAGCCACGGGGCAAAGGTCAGGGTACTAGGGGGCACTAGGATACAGGACTGGGACAGGATGCAGGACTAAGGATACAGGACTCAAGAGGACTCGACTCAGGAAATGGCGACAATACTGAGCCAAAGTCCATACTACAGGGAGGGATAAATAAATACCCTCCCAGGTAGCACCAGGTGGTGAATAATTGCTGACAGCTGGGAGACACCAGCAGGTGAGCACTGGACTTGTAGGTTCCAACACCACCCAGTGGTGGTCTGGTGCCCGATAGCTCCTGGCTGCCAGGAAACACCTGCAGGAGAGCGCAGGAAATGCAGGACCTGGTTCCGCCGCTTGTTTTGTACAAGTGATCCCGCCGATGTCGCTGAGATCACTTGCATGCAGCCTGCAGGTCTGCCATTCTCCATGGGGGGGGGTGGACGGTAGGGCGCAATGAGGCCTTGGGGCAGCAGAGAGAGTAAATCCTGGCCTGTTCAGGATACAGCTACAGGAAACAGCTGAAGACCAGTCAGCACTGGAGGCTAGAATTTCACAGCCTTAAATAGCCCGCTTAGGGTGAAAATCAGCAACACGGCGCATGCGCACGTCAGCGCGCACGCCGTGAGACGTACACGCTGACGTGTGTGCACCTGTGCAAAAAATAAAAGCTGTAAAATGCTATACTATTTCTAGTCAATAAACAAGATTGACTTGGCATTGCATTGGAGTGCGATTGACTTCCTGTTTGGACTTGCACCTGTGCAGAGGCGCCTGGCGGTGCACAATTTTGTGAGCCAAACTATGCCCACACGCATGCGCAGGTGCCCGTGCAGGATTCTGAGCACAAGGGCCAAGCCTGGCTTCCTGACAGGTAGTCGAATAGTGCACTTTTAGAGTGCTGGAAGAAAGAGAGACAATGGAATGTAGTTTGTAATGAGGAGGAGTTGTGTGCTATGAAGAACACATTATAGATGCATGTTGCGGTGAGCATACGCATATGTAGGATTTCACTGCCTGTGCAGATGTGTGACCACGGACAAAGGCACCTCATTGCTACCAGCGATGGGATGTTCATATATGTAAGAAGCAGTAAGAGAGCCACACCAACAGTCAAAGAGTCCAAAATGTTTATTAGATACTCGTGGGATAGCAAAGCTAACACATTTCAGGGGTTCAGACACTCCCCCTTCATCAAGGCTTATGTATTATGTAAGCTGAGCCCTACGGCCGGTCTTTGTGGGACCTTGCAAGACTAAGAGAGACCTGTAAGTGTTGCAAACTACCAGACACCCTGTAGTCTTGCAAAGTCCCACTAATAATTACAGAAGAACTCCAGGGAAATGTTTTCTCACTTCTTGCAGTGGGGTTCCCCCCGCGTTGCAAGCGATGACCGCTCATTTTGTCCAAGGTGCCGTATAAAAAAATAGAATCTGTAACGTTATCAGAAGAAGTTAGAATTCCTCCTGCGGCTCCGTTCAGATATTACTTTTCGGTGAAGTTCCTCTTTAAAGGAAACGGGTATTGAGAGAAAGAAGTCCCTCTTTCAGGTTTGACCATTGTACAGTAAAATCTCTCATTTTGTGAATATCGGTTTCGTTTTTTATCATCTTTTCATCATTTGTTTGCCTCGTTTGCTTATTCAGCTGCTATTTATTGAAAAGCAATTGTTAAAGCGTAACTAAACCAAAAACCAGAAATGTAATATATTGCATCCTACGCGTCCTTATATGTGGCGGCTGCATTAGCTTTCTTTTCCAGGCTTGTTTTCCTTTATTTTCCCCTGGTGATCACGCCAGTAACACATTTCCTGCCCTAGGGTGACAACACTCACTCAATGTACTGATGGCACCTGATGGCTATAGCAAGCTATGTACTGAGACCGAATCGCGACAATACTGTTGAGATCCACCCAGCTGGCTGATTGACAGCGGGCTCTGCCTAGCTAGAGGCAGAGCCCGCTGTGTCCACCCCCTCCCCAGTCTGTTCCTCTACTCAGCGCCAGAGGATCGGTGCCAGGGAGGGGGGGAATCCCTGCGGGGAGCAGTGACTGACATTCACCACTCTCTGCAGGGAGACGATCGGGAAGTGAGTAAGCGCCGGTATGTGTTCACTCACTTCCCGATCAATAGAGCCGACCTGTGACAGTTTCAATGTGACACGTCGGCTCGAACTATGAGGATGAGTGGATGAGTGTGCATCCGAGCACGGACCTAGGGTTGCCACCTGTCCAGGATTCACCCGGACAGTCCAGTTTTGAGCCCTGTGTCTGGGTCTCAGGCCAGCTGACACCCAGGTGTTAGGAAGACGAAAGAGGAGATGTGCGGGCCCGCGGCTCACAAAAAGGCCCCAGCAAGCGTGGAACCTTGACAGCCTTCCTGCGAGCCACGGGCACATGTAAACAGGCGCCAGCCCGCACATCTCCTTCTACGTCTTCCTGACACCACGCTGCCCGCCCCTGGTGAGACACCGCATAGCACTCCTGAAAGTCTGCATAGCCCACATAGCCACCTGAAAGCCCTTATAGCCCACCTGAGACTCCACACAGCCACTCAAAAGCCCACATAGCCCACCTGAGAGCCTGCACAGCCTCCTGACAACGCGTACAGCTCACCTAAAAGCCTCCACAGCTCATTTGAGAGCCCGCAGAGTCCACCTGAGAGCTAGCACAGACTGCTGGAGACCCTGGAGACATCAGGGAGCCACCCCAGAACAACACATATGTCGCTTGATAGTTATTTTGTATTGCTGTATAATGTATTGCTGGAACTTGTAGTTCTCTATAGCCGGTCTCCTTATACCCTCCCCTGGCTGCTCTCTTCTTCTCTATATTCTCCAAAAAAGAAAATTGCGGCGCCAGATTGTTCAGGTTTCACTTGAAGAAAAGGTGGCAACCCTACACGGACCCCTGCACGCATGTGCAGTTCGGGTGAGCGTACGGCCGCGCCCTACTATAGGGAAGAACAGGCTGCTGTGTACAATCACACGCAGCACCCGTTTCTCCCGTAAACGGCCCGATATGGCCGTGCATGATACTCGGATCTGTATGGCCCCCTCTACGCTGTGTGATTGAGGCCTAAGAATGAACAAAATAACATGTTGCTCCTTACAGTCCTTACATGTGGTGGCTGTAATATTTCCTATTTCCCCCCCCCCCTTATACATGTCTTTTAAATTAAAGCAGTTGATTCACCACCAGTGAATGTTTAGTGACAGTCACATTCACTGCTTTACAAATATGCCCCTATGGGTGATTGAAAAGTACATTTTTTGCAAGTCAGACATCCGAGAAAGAGAGAGAGACAGAGGCATGTGGTTCCAAATGAGGGAGAAACAGATTATAGATGCATGTTGCGGTGAGCATACATGTATGTAGGATATAATTACATGTGCAGGTTTGTGACCCCCAGACAGGGGCACCTCATTGCTATCAACGATGGGGATGTGCAAATATGTAAAAAGCAGTAAGAGAGCCACCCCAATGGTCAAAGAGTCCAAAATGTTTATTAGATCCACCAGGGGTAGCCAAACTCCGGCCCTCCAGCTGTGGTGGAACTACAAATCCCATGAGGCATTGCAAGATTCTCACAGCTACACCCAAGGACGAGGTCTGTATATCTCACTCAGGAAGGCAAAGAGGAACGTCACCCATTCATTGATCTATGAATCATTCAAAGCTGCTGCTGCGTTTGTATTTTGCCTTTTCTGGTTCCTCCTTTCCCCTCCTCAAAAACATTTTTCAACAAAACTTTTCCATTGTCAGTTACAAAGTCTTATTTTAGACCCAGTGATAGGGTTGCCACCTGTCCCAGAATTCACCTGGACAGTCCGGGTTTTGAGTGCTGTATGTGCTGTGTCTGGGTATCAGCTGGCCTGAAACATGGAAACAGCACATACAGCACTCAAAACCCGGACTGTCCAGGTGAAGTCTGGTACAGGTGGCAACCCTACCCAGTGATGTCATCCCCGGGTCTTTGCGCTTTTCTATCCGATGCAAGCAGATCATGGCTGGTGGGAGGGGCCGGCAGGGTGCTGTGCATAGTTTCCTGACAACATCACAACCCCCTGCCTCAGTACTATCTCAAGAGACCTCAGCCATTATGCTAATAATCTAACGCCTCGATGAGTGGAGTGGATGTCAGTCTGGAGGAGAAGGTGTTCTGTATTTGAATGCAAACTGCCCTGGTAACACCCATATGTGATGCTGAGCCTCCGTGATTAAAAGATTTGAAATCCAATGAATGAAAATGGTGGGCAATAATGGGCACAGCAGGTGTACAGACGAGGGACCCCAATGCAGGAATGGTGGGAGCCCTTTATAATGGGCACAGCAGGTGCACAGACCCGGGAACTCTTCATAATGGGCACAGCAGGTGTACAGACCCGGGAACTCAGCACACGGATGGTGGGAGCTCCTCATAATGGGCACAACAGGTGTACAGACCCAGGAACTCAGCACACGGATGGGAGCCCCTCATAATGGGCTCAGCAGGTGTACAGACGTAGGAACTCAGCACAGGGATGGTGGGAGCTCCTCATAATGGGCACAGCAGGTTCAGCTTAAAGGAGAACTATGGGGGTAAGTAAGACTCTATTGGTGAGATGTTTCCCGGGATGAGTTCCCGGGTCTGTACACCTGCTGTGCCCATTATGAGGAGCTCCCACCATCCCTGTGCTGAGTTCCTGGGTCTGTACACCTGGTATGTGTTCACTCACTTCCGGATCTATTGAGCCGACCTGCGACAGTTTCATTGTCACACGTCGGCTCAAACTATGAGGATGAGTGATTTTCACTCACCTCATAGTTCTCCTTTAAGTTTCCTTAGGTAATGGGTCTTGGAGATAAGGACTGGACCTCTCAATGCTACACCCTACCTAGGCAGCAGGTGTAGGAGGCAAGGACTAGACACTGCCATACACACATCCTCACTAAGCAGAGCCTAGGAGGCAAGGACCTTCCAAGAAGGCCTCATTATATTCATCCCCTTCCCCAGTTCACATCACTGTCATAAACCCCTCAGGTAGTGACTAAGACAGAATGAATATTCCTAACCCTATATCTTGGGCGGAATTTATCAAAACTGGAGCAGACAAATTCTGGAGCAGCTGTGCATGGCAACCAATCAGCTTCTCTCCTCAGTTTGCTCAGGTAAGATTTGAAAACGAAAGAGAGAAGCTGATTGGTTGCCATGCACAGCTGCTCCAGAATTTGTCTGCTCTAGTTTTGATAAATTTCCTTCATTGTATCTTCTCAATCTCTCTACTGGAGAACATTTCCCAGAGGCAGGCAGAAGCAAACAATGTCTTTGGGTTTAGGAATAACCTAACGATCCCAGATAAAGCAAGCAAAGCTCAGGCTGGCTACAGCCTAGCTGCCAACACTAAATTTAGGCCCGGGACACTGCAGCTTATGGCCAAGTTGCTAAACTGTAAAATTAGAACTCGGAGTGCTACATTTTATCCAAAAGACTGATTCCAATGAAATGATTGCAGTTGATAATGATGGCCAATGTCAGGGAGGACATCAGAAACACCCAAATAAACTATAACCGCTAGACATGTGCATTGGCAAAAAATGTGTTTTGTTTCGTTTCGTGTTGATTTGGATTTTGTGTTATTTTGTTTTTCAGGATTCGGCTGTGAAGGTCAATTCGGACGAAATTCGTTAGCGGTAGTTCGTTCGAACGTTCGTTGCAGCAAAGTGGCATTTGAGGGGGGACATTTTTTTCTCTCCTTCTCTAATGTCCCTTTGCTGCAACGAACGAACGAAACGAATAAGAAATGAAAACGAAACGAACGTGCGAACGAATGAATTTCGGAAACGGAAATTCGGATTCGTTTGCATTCGTTATATCTCTAATTCGGAATTTGGATACATCCGAATGTCCGAATTTCCGAAAATTCGTCCGAATTTCTATTCGGAACGAAGCGAATTGCACATGTCTAATAACCGCTGTAAGCTATAACCTTACAGATAACCATGTGCTGTATATACCTTATCACATTTCCTGACACATAAAGAGACTTACGCCGTACCTGGTTTCACTATTTGTCTTTATGTGATAATTGTAGCATATTGACATATGTTGGGATACAGAGTCACAAGTGACAGGGAGATATCAACTTCTATGTACTGCAAATCAGCCATTGCTCAAAGAGTACCTGTCATACATACACAGTGGAGGTTATTGCTGGTAGCTAGTAGCACTCTGTGGCAAGAACAAGTTGTGTTGTAATCTGTCCTTTATACTAAAGCACCCCCTAATGCGTCACTCTCCTCTTGTAGAACCTTTAACACATCCTGCATTGTGCGGACGTTTCCTTAACCATCCCAAACAGTTAAAGCAAACTTGTGCTTTGGTCATGGAGAGCTATGAAACCGGTTCTCTTTAATGTCACCCTCCCCAGCAGCACATACTCACCGCTCCTTCACTCCACCACTGCTCCCAACTGCTGCCAGGTGTTGAAAAAACGACCTGATACTTCTAGGTATGGAGGATCATGGGACTTGCATGTGACAGTGCTGGTGATTAGTGATTGGTCCAGCACTGTCACACAGGGGTGGTAGGGAGTCAGCCCTTGACTAGAGCTTAAACAAGGATTCCTTGTTTGGTTTTTTTTCTCCAGATGAACAGCTGGGGAATGAGAGGAAGGAACACTATATGGCCAAGCATTAGTAGACACCTAATCATCACATCTACCAGTATGGCAAGGCTAAGTGGACACCCCTCCGAATAATTCATTTCAATTGTTTCCCGTAAATGGTATTCTAAATCCTATAGCGTCTGACATGAGTTTGGGGAAGGTCCCTTTTGGTTCCAGCATGACAGTGCCTCTGTGTACAAAGCCAGCTCCATATAGACATGGTTTGATGAGTCTGGTGTAGGGAAACTCAAGTGGCCTGCTCAGAGCCCTGACCTCAACCCTACTAAACACCTTTGTGATGAATTGGATCGCTGATTGTAAGCCGGGTCTTCTCATCCAACATCAGTACCTGACCTCAACCCTACTGAACACCTTTGTGATGAATTGGATCGCTGATTGTGAGCCGGGTCTTCTCATCCAACATCAGTACCTGACCTCACCAATGTTCTTTTGGCTGAATGGGCACAAATTCCCAAAGACACACTCCGACTTCTTATGGAAAGCGTTCCCAGAGGAGTAGAGGCTGTTCTAGCTGCAAAGGGAGAGGGGGCAACTCCATATCAATGCCCATGATTTTGAAATGGGATATCTAACAAGCTCATATGGGATGGTCAGGTGTCCACAAATTTTTAGTCATACAGTCTATGTGCTGGGAGTTGGGGGGGGGGGAATCAACTATGCAGGTCTGAGTGCAGACAGTATGCGTCCAAGTGCGGGATCCCGGACCATCCACATTATAGCCTTTAAAGATAAAACTCTACCGTTATTATTAAAAGTGGCCATGTTACATGTCTGTCTCAGGCTAGGTTCACACCTAGGCGATTTATCGCACGGATTGAGTCGCATTGAAGTCAATGGAGGCTTCCAATGGAGGTTTGGGTCCCATAGACAGCTCTATGCATTGAGGCTAGGTTGACACTTGCACGACACCCGGGCCACGCCTCGGGGCACACAGCGGTTGCAGCACGGCCCCATTGATTTCAATGGGGTGACATCTGCACGGCAATGGCTAAAAAAAGGTACATGTACTTTTTTTTGCGACACACAAAGCGCGGCTTGGGTTGACGCGCGACTGGGGTGCCATTAGAAAATAATGGCACCCACAGCGCGATTGCCTGCGGTGGGCAACTCTATGACCGCGCTACAATTCACGAGGTTTTGTGCACGATTGCCGTGCGGTGAGGAGTCACCCGGGTATGGATCTAGCCTGAAAACTGCGCGACAACCGTGCGGTTTTCAAAGCACAATCGCACAAACAAAAACGCTCGCCATCCGCGCAATAACAGCTCACCAGCTCAATCGCCTAGGTGTCAACTTAGCATAAGATGAGAGAAAAGAATAATGACTGCTGCAGACAAGGGAGAGAATATCCTCAGTCTCCACCCCCCCAGCGGTCACTCTGTATAATGTAACTTGTAGCAAATCACAAGGTGAGAGGAGGAGATAATTAAAGTTCATCTGTCATCAGGAAATTACAGGCTGCCATTGCTGACCTGCTGATCGGCATTACAACCATGGAATGGTCTCAGAAGTAGGTCAATGGAAGCTTACATGGTTCACTAGATCGGTATACCTCCCAATCGACTACCATTTTCAGAAGGGGGTCAGCAATGACAACCCTAAAATTCCTCTCATGGCAGGTTCTCACTGTGTGTGAATGACCAAGCAGCCAGCAGTGCCATCAGTACTATCGCGAATAACCCTGACTCTGTAAGGGAAGGCCTGTAATGAATGGAGTTGCAGGCAAAAAAAGTGTGCTCCATCGTGAGTCCTATAGTTCCACTGATTGTCAACCCAATGCCAGGCCGGCCACAGTAAATAATCCACAACATGGGGTTTATATGAGATGCTGTTTTTACTACTAGGAAGAAGGGAGTGTAAGGATATAAAGGTGACATTATTCATCTAAAGTCAGTGCTCTGAAGATTGGGGCATGGGACGGGACTGTATAATACCAGGGTGGGGTTATGATTAAGGTTCATTGGAGTCTTAGCGTGTATCATTTCCATCCGCAGTCCCTTCCTCTGGTGGCGGGAGACGCCGTGGTGGAAGTCCGGCTAGCTGGCGACACTTCTCGTCTGTGTTGGGAAAGAAGGTAAAAAGAAGAGACCCAGTAAGATGGAGATGAAGACTGATGGCAATTTAGACTTGTCCTCATGGGTGGTACCTGCTCCTCCCCAGCTGAATGGCTCCTCATCTCCCACACCCAAGGAACAAGCTTTCTATATTCTAACAGGTCAGCACATAAGAACCTCATCCAACTACAGAGTTGGCAGTTATTTACACTACAAGAGGTGCATCAGAACAAACCCCAAGCACATCCAAGCATATCCAAAAAAAAGCACAAGGAGCCCCATCAGATGAGGACATAAAGAGGAAGGGGTAGGTGATCAAAGACAAAAGAGGCTTTCCCTTTTACCCATTATCATCTGTATCCCTGTGTAGAGGAGACACACAGAGAGATGTTTAATTATTTGAAGAATACGTGTGCTGTAAAGTGGACCTGTGCTTTGCCTATGTCGGGCAAAACAACAGGTACACTTTAATGCCAACCCCACCAGCAGCCCATACATTCCCTTTGCTGCCCAGCCCCACTGTTTGGCCAACAAAAGCAAAGAGAAATACTGGTACTTCCAGGTACATAGGAGCATCTGAAGGACTCGTTTTCCTCCAACCCAACAGTGCTGGCGATTGGCTACTTAGGCACCTTGTACTGTCACATGGGGTGGATGGAGAGTCCTCAACCCTTTGGAAGCTCCAAGACTTCTTCCCTTCTCTTTCAGCAGGTTCATAGAGCACCAGGAAAACAGAGAAGGTAAGCAAGTGCAGCTGTGGGGACCCACAGTAAAGCTGAACTCCAGGTGGAAATTCAAGAAGAACCCCAAGTTTTAGAAGAATGGACCCTTGCAGTTGGTTGCTGCTCCTTTGCTTTCCAGTTGTAGGCCGTGGGTGGGGAGATGACAATAACGCTGACACTAACAATGACCCTAACGCTGACCTACATCAGGCCCTGATCTATTTCATATTTATTTATTTCATATTTATTTATTTATTTATTTAATTTGTTTTATTTCATATTTATTTATATATTTATTTCATATTTCATATTTATTTCATATATCATTTTTATTTATTTATTTAACA
>NW_017308006.1:26276-37688 GCF_000935625.1 Nanorana parkeri
CCCCCCCTATTAAACGAGATTGGCCATAACCCATCAGCTGAAACAAGCCAGACTCACCTTGAATAACCTCGTCCTCCTTACACATAATCCGCTTACAGATCTCCTTGTTCACCATGTATACTCGACGTACACTGCGGGCAGAGAATGGCACAAGTAAGATACAATCCCAGGCAATAGGCCCCCCTATACACCTTGTTATATATATACATTCTGGATAAAACACACAAACTAATACAGCTCTGCATTTATCAACAGATCCCTTGCAGTTCCCTGTGCATGGACCATGCTGATGGGAGGAGAGAGCCGAGAGATGAGTACATCAGCCTGCTGCTTCTCCTTTGACTGTCTAGTCGCAGGGTGGGGAGGTGACCTGCGAGTGTTACTTAACAGCAGCGGAGAAAAATCAGGTCTCCTGCCCTGCCAGACAGGGCTGTGCTTTGTGGCCGAGCTGTGTAAATCTCTGGGCTGGATGGGCAGAAATACAAATTCTTTGGCAGGTAGAACAGCACCTCCTATACGTGTCGCGTCTGTGTATTTAGCCATTTTGCTTGGAGTTTAATTTTAAATCTGATCACCTACAGAACCATGAGTGAACCTGTGCTTTGCCCCAGCAATTAGCTTCAGTGGTGGGCCCCTGCAGCAGTTAATACTCACCTTGCCTTCACTCTCCTGCTGTTCATTCATTGCTTGCCACTGAGGTGAAGAAGAAACACTCGGTGGGCAGACTTTACTTGAGCAAATGGCACCTCATACGCGTTTCAGGGCTCTGCTACTCTGTCGGAGTACCTGCCACTATGTACTGCAAGGCTTATGAAGTCACTGCATTGTGATTGGCCTGGACCAAGGGGGAAACCACTAAGTAGGGCTGCTATCAAACATTTTGGGACCCCTTACACAGCTTTAGGCCAGGGCCCCCTGCTCCCCCTCCTGCTCACCAACACTCCACATGTCCATCCACTGGCTGTCCCACCGAGTCAACCCACTGGTATTCCCAACAAGTCCGCCCACTGGCTGTCCCACCAAGTCTGCCCACTGGCTGTCCCACCAAGTCTGCCCACTGGCAACCCCACCAAGTCCACCCACTGGCCATCCCACCAAGTCCACCCACTGGCAGTCCCACCAAGTCCACCCACTGGCAGTCCAAGTCCACCCACTGGCAGTCCCACCAAGTCCACCTACTGGCAGTCCCACCAAGTCCACCCACTGGCAGTCCCACCAAGTCCGCCTACTGGCTGTCCCACCAAGTCCACCCACTGGCAATCCCACCAAGTCCACCCACTGACCATCCCACCAAGTCCACCAACTGGCCCTCCCACCAGGTCCGCACACTGGCCATCTCACCAAGTCCGCACGCTGACCATCCCACTGGGTCCTTCAATGCACCCATTTTTATTGTAACACTCTTGCAACTTAATATATTAAAAGTGTATTCCAAGCCATCGGTGTGTTCATTATTTAAGATTAAGGAAATGGGGTAGTAGCAGGAGCATACACCTTCCGGTCTTCTCATGCTGAGGTCGGGGGCTGACGTTGGGTGTCTTCTTGAAAATCCCATCATCCCTTTTTATGGGTCCATTGATGCTGATCTTCACACGCCTGATATGCACTGTCCCTTGGTGACATTGTAACATTGTAACTGCATTGCACGACGTCACATACACTGAAGGGTTGTGGTGCCATTTATTTTGAAAAAAGGTAACACATGCAGCTCACAACATGGCATGATAACACACCACTGTGCATTGTGGTGTGTTGCCAAAAATTGTGTTTTTTGGGACCTCATGGTACATTGCCAGCCCATTAATTTGAGTAGGCTGCATTTACCCAACACACGATGCAACAAAAGAGAGGAACTCTCCTAGACCTCAATGGGGTAAAAGTGTGGTAACCTCATGACACTTGTAGTCCATTGATTATTTTCTGTCAATCAGGCCTAGTTTGAACTCTAGCAACAACTGCATGGACTATTCCAGGGGTAGGCAGCTTTGGCACTCAAGCTGGCAAGCTGTGCTGAAACTACTAGTTCCATCATTTATCTGCCTCTGGGAGCGATGCTTGCGGCTGTCAGAGCCTTGCAATGCTTCCTGGGACTTGTAGTTCCACAACAGATGGACTTCCGAGGTTTCCTACCCCTGGACTATTCTCTTGGCTAAGCGGGATTTAGAGGAATTGGTCATACCTGGTGACACACAAGTAGCTGATGCACTGCTTGACCGGCTTCTGTACGGAGTACACCCGAGTGCACGGATACTGCACCTCCTTACAGTCTGCCAGAGAGAGAAAGAGAGAGAGGATGAGGACTGGGAGACAGAGCATGATGGATAGTACAGACCTCCTCGACCTTACCAGAGTGAGTCCCAAACAAACATGGCAGCTGAGCTGCATGAAACATGAAAAAAAGCCTACAAATAAACAATGCAAAACCCTCAGCCAAATACATTGGCGGCCATTGCTCATCTCATGGTAGGAAAAAAAAAAATTGTACTCTCCTTAAATTAATTTTCTCTAAGTTCATTGAGGGACACAGCTTTGATCAGAAGTGGTGGGTTGTAGCGCCACCTGCAGATGGCAGGACACTAGGTGCAAGTAAAAAGCAACCAAGGGGATGGCTCCATCTGCTGGTCTATCACCGCACATGCCAAAAAGACTCAATATCATGCAATGCAAGGAAACTATTTCTACATTGGCAACAGTCCCAAAAAGAACTTGAGTGGTAGGCATTGTGTCCCTCAATGAACACGATCCAATGCTTTGATCGAATGTTCAGAACCGGAAGCCATACTCGATTCAAGGGCGGGCAAAAAAAACCACGTAATCTACATAAGTGATCCCGACAGTTGTGGTGTTAGACCACCAGACTGAGCCATCCCCTTAGTTGCCTTTTACCTACACCGAGCATTCTATTCCTGCAGAGGGCACTATAGCCCAATGGTTGTTATCTATCAATCAGAGCTGTGTTCATCAATAAAGGCGGAGAAAAGGACAAAAATTCATTTTTTTAATTGCTCATTGAGAGGGGCAGCTTTGATCTAATGATCAGAACCGGAAGCTGTACTTGATTGGGGAACGGGCAAAACAAACGCACCAACAACATGAGTCATTTCAACAGTTGTGGTATTAGGCCAACTGAGGGAGCATTCCACTTAGTTACCTTTTACTTGCACCTAACATCCTCTTCTTCCAGAGGGCACTATAACCCAATAGTTGTTATCTATAGATCATAGCTGTGTCCCCCAATGAAGGATAGAGATATGCTATTTGCCTGCCTTTCCATGCTTTCTGAGTCACAATCACGATGCCCACATGCAGCAAGTAAAACCAGACCCTTGTTCCAGTGAAAATGAATCTTAGGAAGAACTGAAACTAAAGAATCAACATAACAGCCAGCCAACATGTTTAGGAAGAGTCAACAATGACTGGCTATGTAATTATCAAGTGCAAGTTTTCATCAAAAGATAACGGCACCTTCAAACAAAGTCAACTTATCCATTTTTCCCCCCCTGTTATGCTAACTTAGCATAACACCCACCTCCATCCCCCATGTATACTTACCATGCAATCATTCTGCATGGGACCATCTTCACGGTGTCTCCTGCCTTGGCAGAAGGTCCCATAAAACACTATGAGAAGCCACTTCATAGGCACCTGCTTCCAAGTAGCTTCCTATGAGGTCCCAAGGAACTATCTTCTGAGTGTCTCCTGCCTTGACAGAAGGTCCTATAAAACTCTATGGGAAGCCACTTCATAGGCACCTGCTTCCCATGAGGTCCCATGGAACCATCTTCGGAGTGTCTCCTGCCTAATTGGCAGAAGGTCCTATAAAACTCTATGGGAAGCCACTTCATAGGTACCTCCTTCCTAGTAGCTTCCCATGAGGTCCCATTGGAACCATCTTCTGAGTTTCTCCTGCCTTGGCAGAAGGTCCCATAACACACTATGAGAAGCCATTTCATAGGCACGTCCAGTGCACCAAAGATGGGCAGCAGAAATTAAACAAAAAGCGCAAGCCCTTGGAGCGATTGCCCTTACCCATGAGGGGGCCCGGGGGTTAGGTTTGCACTAGAAAGAAGGCTGGCTTATGCATTTATTATGCATTGTTATCATTCCGCAATTTTGTTTGACCAATGAAAGTAAGAGTACAAACAATGGTGAACCAATGGGACACAGATCACACAAAAAAAGCTGACAAGGGTTAGAACCTCCCTTACTCTATCCAAAAACTTTAAATAAAAAAAAAAAAAGTTTTGGCTTCAGTTCAAGTTTAATAAAAGGTGTGAAAATTAAGCATCGTCTGTCTGGTTTCATGCTTGCAGGCAATGTGTGACTTGGCGGGTTTCAGATAGACTGAACACCTGCAGAACATGGAGGCACATTAAACGGAGCCAAGAGCCACCTGTGGCTTCTTAAGGTCTTGATGAGTTACATCAGCAAAAGCAGCGAAAGGTGCCGAGTTTCAGATACCATTTCCATTCTAGGTTCGGTTCCCTTCTCCCCCTCTTTGGAAAAAGCCCCATATGAAGGCGTCAATACTCGCTGAATTTACACGAACGCCATAACAATGGCTGAAAGATTTAAGGGGCTCCTTCATATCTGTGCTGTGCATTAGACCTAATAAAGTGCAACCAAAGCCAAAACTTTCTGAATAGAGTGTAAAGGGATTAGAATCTCTGTCTGGTTTTTATTGCCGTCTGTGTCCCCGTTAGGAGACTCGCCATCTCTATTTATGACAGTTATCAGCGAAAAGTGAAAGAAAATCCCCAATTTTGGGTTGTCACCAGAACAGGAATAGGTGGGAAATCTTCCCATGGGGACAGTAGTTCTGGTGACCATCAGGGATTTCCATCTCTTTGAAGGGGTTTCCTGTGTAGCTATCAGACAGGAAGTGCAGGGAAATCTCCCCAATTGGACACAGATGGCAAAAAGAAGCTGACAAGGGTTATAACCCTCCCTTACTCTATCCAAAACGTTAAAAAATAATAGTCGTATGTTCTACTTGAAAGCAGACCTTCCATGCAAATGTCACGTCTAGGGTTGAGCTCAGGTTCAGACCAAACCCAGTCCAAACCTGAGCTCCTCCGATCAAGGATGTGCCATGGGCACTTCCGCTTAATCAGCTCTGGAGGGGGCATTCCCTGTCCTGTAGCCACGTGTAAGCAAAGGTGCGGGATGCAGTGATGTCATTGACTTTATATGGCCACATAGCCATATTGGGTATCGTTACCAAATAAATTAATGTAGCCATATAAGGTTCTGCATCCCGCCTCTTTGTTTACATCAAACTGGGGGTGAAGAATTCCCCTCCAGCAGCTGATTGGGTGGAACTGGAGTTCAGGAGGAGCTCCTCCCAGGTTAGGGGGATCTCAGGGTTGGACCGGGTTCAGACTGAACCTGAGCTCATCCTTAGTCATGTCATTGCACCTCCGGGAACAGCTGGGTGCTCGGAATCCCATGAGAATGTACTGTTGCAATAGTCTGCAGTGCATCCTCACGGATTTTGTACGTCCAGTTTTCACTAGCGCCAGTAATGAGGCTTGGTGATTTCACCTATACTTCGTATATATTGTGGTGGCACACGGCAGGTGCTTGCAAAACACGTCTATGCAGTCAATGGGCTTGAAACGCAGTTGTGGCGCGGTACTGCAATGCAAAATCTCCCTTGGGATAAAACATGCTTTATATGCTTTATACAAAAAGATGCTTTAAAAAATGTGCCACGGCATGTGTGTACACACCCATGCCCCCACCCCTCCCCAAGTTGCTGCCCATGGGAACAAGACGTTAGATGAATTGGAGGACCAGCTGTATTACATAACATTTCCCAGATGACTACAATTCAGCTTTCATGAAGGGTTCGCACTTTCATAGAAGGCCATCTGATGGCGGCAAGTGAAAAACATGAATAAGTCATGTGCAATAGTTCCAATTTACTTCCTATTTTTGTTTTTATCTCTGAATAGAATGAACAAAAAGAATGTTTATTTAAAAAAAACCCTTTGGTCTCGTTCACACGAGTGGTGAGGAGCCGATGTTTTTATCACTGTACAGCTGCAGTGCTACCATTGCAGCAGGCGGCAGAGGGGGCGGTAAACCCGCACAGCAACCACGTGGTTTTACCGCCCCCCCCTCCTGCAATGGTAGCACTCTGGCCGCACAGTGCTGTATACATCGAAGTGTGAATTTCAATAGAAAATCATATTGGGATTAAAAAAAAACAACAAAACTCTGCATTCAGGAAGCGCCAGTATTGCATCCTACATGCCGGGCAGCTGCTGCTCCACCGCCCCCTCAAAAGTGATCCACTGCAAATTGCTTTTCATAGGGCGGTGGAGACTGCAGCCCATGTGAACGAGGCCTATAAGAGAAGGTCTCTGATCCCTACTATGGACTGCCCTTTGAACATCATTGCTGCTGTTTGTTCTCATTTACCCCATCGTGCTGCAAAAGTTATTTTCACAATGTATGTATCTGCTTACCTCCAGCAGTTGTTACTGTATCCTCAGCGGCATCTGAAACACAGACAGGTTATATTACACCTTCTATTCAGATCAGATCGCTAAGGCTAGGTTCACAGATGCCAAGCTGTTTTCGCGCGGTTGTCGCGCGTTTTCCGATCGCGCGACTGTTCATTGTAAACCGTGCAGTTGTCACACGTTTTTCAATGTATAGAGATGTCTATGGGACCCAAACCGCGCGCGACAAACCGCAAAGGTGTGAGCAGACTCCATTGACTTCAATGCGAATCTGTTTTTTGCGCGATATCGCACGACTCAAACCGCGCGATAAATCGCCTAGGTGTGCACGGGCCCTAAAACACATTTTAGTACATATGTATAGGATGACTGACGTTTTGGCACTTGTCAGAACTGTCATTCTTTCTGTATGCAAGAAGAACGGTTTATTAACTTTCCCCTTGTGTATATTAAGGTGGTGCAGATTTGTGTACCCACAGCTAAGCGCCTCACCATCGCCACGTCAGACCGTGTAACTGCTATAGAGCCCGGAAGCAAAGGGGGCCCCCAGCTGTTTAGCTATGTGATGCTATACGCAGAATCAACAGCATCTGGCAAATACAGTTAGATAAAAATGAATCTATTTATCATTTGGGAATCCATCTATCCAATGGAAGCAATTATTATATTATCATTAAATAAATTGCTTCCCAGAGGGGGATTCTTTGATGTATTGCTTTCGCTATGGGGCCCCATCACACACAGGTTGAGGCCCTGTCTATGGCCATGCCTTATTTTACTTCATGGAACATAAATTAAAGTAGAACTTGTACTTCATGCAAGGTCCACCTTTTCATTAAGAGTCCCACCTTTATCTTATTCCTCTGCACTAAACTATCAAAAAACACCATATGGGGGAAAAACATTAGTAAATATACTAAGCCTGTTCCTTTGTCAGTGACAAGGGACCATGGAGCGGCCAATCAGGAAGCTGGAGGGCAAGTAATTACCCCCTCCTGGCTTCCTGATTGGCCGGGAAGCCAGCTCCGTTGTGACGATGGAGCATGGAGCCGGCTTCCCAGCCAATCAGGAAGCCGGGCGGCTAGTAATGCCTCACCGCCCAGCTTCCTGATACTGCAAGTTCCGGTATCAGGATAAGTATCGGGAGCATCGCCCAATGATGCTAGTATCGGTGCATCCCTAATATTATTAACTAACAGTGTAGAAGGTTTAGAACTTTCTGACAATATTTGTATAGCTGTTATTGTACGGATGTCACAAGGACAGGAAGTGAGGGGAAATCACCCCCGTGGAGTCATAGAGAGAAATAAAAACCTGACAGTCATTTTAACTGTAAAAGTAAAATATTTTTTGGATTTTAAAGTAGCAGAAATGTGTTGGGTGGATAATTACAGTATACAGTATATATAGGGCACACTGATATTTAAAGGCCACTTACCTGAGCCAGCGGTTGGAGTTGCCGTGTCGCCATCGTCTACAACAAAAAATATAACTGTTACACTTGTAACATTTCCCTGTGAATGGGAGATAACACCAAATCCGGCACCGCTCAACTATTCTAGAAGATAGCAAAGAAAAACTACTTTATATTTCATACTTCTTTAACCTCTTTCTACACTTTTCGGGTGTGGCACAAGCCATGTTGCATAGCTGAAACGTTCAGCTCTCATATTTAGTCCCATTGATTCCGTTATTATCAAGAGGTAGTTATATTCCACTGTTTGCCAAAAATGATTAAATGTACCCAAGCTACAGAAAAAAATGTGCATTTATAATTTTTTGCATTGGAGCCCTAAAAGCATTGCAATTTTGATCCCTGGTGCAATGTCCAGGCTCCTGCAGACTATTCCCCCTAACCAAAGTTAGTACCGAGGTACAGAACTTTGGTTATGGAGCTGAAAGACTACCGCAAGTCCATTGAAAACTATCAATCCCTCTGCCATAGTGGCAAAAGTTTATTCATTCACAGATTCTATGAATAGATTTGTGAATGGATGATGCTGGTGGAGCCACGCACAGCCTGCACATCTGATACATAGGGGTCTATTCACGAAGCTGCCGAAGGATCTAGCCGTAGCTTCGGCCGATCCTTCGGCTAGCTTTGGCCCCAGGACCCCTTCGGTTCACTAGAACCGAAGGGGTGCTGTACGGGCTATTCACTATAGCCCGTACAGCTCCCGAACGTGGCCGAGCGGCTCATTTGAGTCGAACGCATATGCATCGGCTCGGCTGAGCAGCGCTGAAAGCTGAAGCTGGCTGAGCGGCCGACAGCCTGCTTCTGACAGCTGGGCGGAGCCAGCCGTGATCTTCCGGCTGGCTCCGGCCACTTTCAGAGAGATCAGCGTCCATGGTTACCTGCTAACCAGGCACACTGATTTCCAGCAAACTCTCCCTGGCGCTCCGGGAGTCTCCCGCTCCCGGCCGCCAAGGAGAGAAACACTGCTGTTTCTTTTTTTTTCTTTATTCTGACACGAGCGATGTCAGAATAGTAAAAAAAAAACGTTTTTGCCCATTGGAATGCATTGCTAGATTCCTATTGGCTATTTTCAATTAGCATAAACCAGCGGCATTCAGCTATTCACTCACTGCTGTTCGGCATCTATAAGAATAGGCCGAACAGCAGTGAGTAGCCTGCCGGAGGTTCTGCTCAGCCGATCCAGATGTTGGATCAGCTGAGTCGAACTCCTTCCGCACTTCGGGTCAGCCAAACATGCTAAGCTTGTTCGGCCAACCCGAAGCCATGCGAAGCAAGCCGATGTACGGCTGAAATCAGACGTACAAGCCTGAAGTGAATAGCCGAACAGTGTTCGGCTCACTTCACTTGGGGTCGGTTGTTCACTCGGCTGCCCTCGGCAGCTTAGTGAATAGACCCGACATGATTCAGTAGCTGTTTACTGCCATGTAGTGGACTTTTATCAATACACTTGTGTGGGAATATTCAGTAAGATGTATTGCAAGGTGCGCTATGCAGCAACAGCTCATACACACAGGCATTGGGTGCAGATCAGAGGCGTAACTAGAAACCTCAGGGCCCCGGTGCAAGTAACCATGAAGGGCCACCCACTCCACCCCCTCATAAAAAAAATGTCGGTGCCTTGACAGCTACCAGGGGAAGTGCATGTGTGTAGTCCCAGGAGGCGGGACCGCCAGTTGAAATCATTGGACTCCATACAGGTTGGGCTGTGCGGATTAATTATTATTAATAATACATTTTTTTTTTTTAATTTAACTTTTTCTCATGTTTCTATTTTATTATTTTTTTTTTACTTTTTAGCATTTTTTAATTTTTTTACCATTTTTATTTATTTTATTCCTTCTTCCTTTTTTTTCCACTTAACTTTATTGCTATCACACAGGGGATTACAAGCCCCTGTGTGATAGCATTCGGAGGTGACAGGCTCTCTTTATGAGCCTGCCCTCCAATACAGAAGATAGAGCACACATGTGCTCTATCTTCTGTAAGCCTCGGGTTGTGACAGCTGACACCGGAGCGCTGCAAGTACAGCGGTCCTGTGTCACTGATCACGGAGGTTCTCCGCTCTGGTCTCCGCTCTCCATCCTGAACTGCCTTGCCGTGGGCTCTGGTCCCCGAGAAGAGCAGGGGACCCTAAAAACCCCAGCACAGAAGGAGGCAGCCAGGGGGGAGGGGGGACCATGGAGGGGGGCCGGACAAGTCACATGCAGGCCGCATACAAGTTACTTCTGCGGCTGTATAGAAGAAATGTCCTCACATTTAATGCTGGTCATGAGAACTTGCACTATATGCTATGACGTCAACGTTCCTTAGACCGCAGGATAGGGTTGCCACCTTTTCTTCCATCGAAACCCGAACACTCTAGCGACGCACAGAATTTTTTGGGGGAGAATGAGTTGCGGCTTATTAATATGTAAATATTACAGTTGAGACTATTTTCAGTGGGGGGCCAGTAGCCCCTATCTTACTTTTGGTTGCCCCTGTCTGCCTGACATCTTGTGTCCGGGTTTCTGCTGCCATGAAACCCGGACACAGCATCAAAACCCAAACTGTCCGGGTGAATCCTGGACAGGTGGCAACCCTACCGCAGAAGCAAAGGGGAGAAGAGGTTGCAACGACCAGTCTAGCTGCCCAGAGGGAGCCAACAGAAGCAGGGATCTAGTAAGTGCTTTTTCTGGTTCCCTTGGCATAAACATACAACTAGCCCTTACAATGTGGGGGTAGCCCAAGTATAAGGGTAGTTTTTTTGGTTTGCTCAGAGATGTGCTTTAAATATATCATGCCCATGGGCGCCTAGGACCTTACCATGTAATAATTAGGCATATTTCCCTGCCCAGGAGCCACAGCTACTGCGCACAGCAGCCCACAGAAATTAGTAACAGTATACGGCTGTGCGCGGATATGCACTGTTATGTGCCTAAACACAGTGGCGGAAGTATCGCCATAGCGAACCAAGGCTGCCGCTCTGGGGACCCGGGGCACAGGGGGGCCCTGCCAGGACAATGAACAAAGGGGTCCCCCTGATGCCGTGCAGGCCGCCTGATAGAGAGTCTATGGAGGCTCTGCAGGGTCACTCTCAGATATGTACAGGGTCTCAAGTGGGCTCTGCAGGGTGTCAGGTGGGCTGCGCAGCGTGTATTGTATGTACAGGGTGTCAAGTGGGGTCTGCAGGGTGTCAGGTGGGCTGTGTGGGGTCTATGGTATGTGTGGGGTCTCAAGTGGGCTCTGCAGGGTGTCAGGTGGGCTGTGCAGGGTCTATGGTATGTGCGTGGTCTCAAGTGGGCTGTGCAAGGTTTCTGGTATGTGGGGGGCCTCAGGTGGGCTCTGCAGGGTGTCAGGTGGGCTGTGTAGGGTCTTTGGTATGTGAGAGGTCTAAAGTGCGCTCTGCAGGATCTCAAGTATGCTGTTTGGGGTCTCAGGTGGGCTCTGTGGGGTCTCAGGTGGGCTCTGTGGGGTCTCAGGTGGGCT
>NW_017308006.1:37736-45776 GCF_000935625.1 Nanorana parkeri
TGGCTCTTTTTTTGGCGGGGGGGGGTGTGGGGGGGCCATACAAAATTTTGGTATGGGGCCCTGGGATTTCTAGTTATGCTCCTGCCTAAACACATGCACGGATGTACAGCCACAAATGCATACGTGTGTTTATGCAGGTACTGGCACATACCTGCATACAGCAATTGATTTCTATGGGCTGGTAATTTTAAGCTGTATGATCCTGGCGCCTGTGTGCATGAGACTTAACACTTTCATCTTCTTTGCCCAAAACTGGAGACCCTGTACACATAGCACTAACAGCAGCACTCATGTTGCACAGGGATCTCCTCATTGCATCATGGGAGTTATATATATTTCATCCTGGTTCTAACCACCAGCATGACGCAATCTTGCAATTACGTTTATCAGACTTACCAACGTCCCTACGGTTAGCCACATTCCCCCGCACCGGCAGCACTGCAAAACACACAAGAGATGCAATTATATCAAGGGCAAAGTTTATCAAGGATATTATTTCTGATGAGGTTTTCATAAATGTGCAGATTATCGTCATTTTACACCTTGCCCGCAATAACTGGCTGGGAATAATCCACTGACCTCATGGACTACCTCTTCTCGGATATGTCATGGATGTCACATGACTGATTCTTCCTATTATTACTCTATGGAGTGCATGTGTAAAAAAAAAGAGAGCAGCTCTAATGTAAACACCACAGTGATATTGCAAAATGGGGGTGCTTATTCTAGATGATTGCAAAAATGAACACACAGTATGGCCTGGCAGTGGGGAAAATACATAGAATTCAGACATACATCACTAGAGGGGTCCCCAGCAGGAGGAAGGAGGTCCTGATTCCTCTATATAGATCTTTAGTTATCACTAGAGGGATCTCCAGCAAGAGGGAGAAGGTCCTGATTCCTCTATATAGATCTTTAGTTATCACTAGAGGGATCTCCAGCAGGAGGAAGGAGGTCCTGATTCCTCTATATAGATGTTTAGTTATCATTAGAGGGATCCCCAGCAGGAGGAAGGAGGTCCTGATTTCTCTATATAGATTGTTAGTTATCACTGGATGGATCACCAGGAGTGGGAAGGAGGTCCTAAATTCCCTAGATAGAACTTTAGCTAGACCTCATTTAGAATACTGTGTCCAGTTCCGGAAAGTATTATTTTACCAAAATAGTAGCTGATGCTTGGAACAGACTCCCAGCATAGTGAATAGTACAGTACAGCAGCCCTTAGGTTCCACTGAACCGAAGGGCAGAGGCGGCCGAAGAGAGCCGAAGGACCAGCCGAAGTTACGGCTGGATCTTTTGGCTCTTTAGTGAATGACCCCCCTAGTTTTTTTTCCGCCATCGCTCTTTTGTGTTGCTATGTGTTTCTTTAAATACCTGAGCAGCATAGAAAGATCTCTAATTTTGTATTCTTGGGGGTGAAAACATAATATTTTACATTGAAATACTCACCAATAGCCAAAACAGCGAGGAGCAGCACACACAGACAGTTGCCGTTCATTCTCTGCATGTCTGTTGTAAAAAAAATTAAAATGTTAGGATAAAAGACCAGAAGGGACCGGCAACATTGATTATGGATTATGATAGTGAGTCTTGGATGTTAGAAGCGGGAATATGATTGAAAGCAGTAAAGAGGACCTGTGACTTCTCTTGCCTCCCAACAAGACCCTGTCACCAAACTAATATTTCTCAAACACGTTGTAGTTGTAAAGAAGTAAGGGGATGCTTACCTCTGCCCACAATGCCAGAATGCCAATCCATGTAGAGGTCTGTGGGAGGAACCACTGAACACTGCAGGGGACTAAGGAGATTGACACTCCTGCTAGTATTGGTTCCTGCATATGAATGCAGTTGGGGGTATCTCTGGACCGCTGCAATGATGGGTGGTGCCGGTGTTCTATCAAATTTTGTGACTGCGTTGAAATGTGTGACCGGTGACGTGGTCACACATTTTAACGTAATCACGCCCACTTTTTCGGAGGTGGAATATGTGACCGGCAAAAGGGGAAGAATTCCAATGCTTTCTTAGTTGTTCCAGGGCAGATCGTATGTGCAGGAGAGCCAATCTGTATGTACTGCTGGGGAGGAAGGAAGTTTAGTGAACCTGTTACAATGCTCTGCATGGTAAAGCACAGGTTCATTTTAAGATCCCATGAACTACCAACATGAAAATCTCCCCCAAAAATGAATGATGACTTCAAGCAGCGTGAAGACTCTGAGCAAAGAAAACTATTCCAAAACACGTCTGTGAAGGTTCTCATTCATCCAGGTCACATGGTATATCTGTAAAAAAATAAGTCAAGGCAACTGGACTTGCTGTATTTTTCTTGAAGATGTTTCACTGGTTGTCCAACCAGCTTTCTCAATTCAAAATAACGAGAGAAGAAGAAGAATTACTTGAGACATTTTAAATTGAGAAAGCTGGTCGGATGACCAGTTAAACGTCTTCAAAAAAAATACAGCAAGTCCAGTTGCCTTGACTTATTTTTTACAGATATTCAAAAACAATGAAGTAAACTAGGGCAGCTAGACCTTTCAAGGTATATTGGTGACAACCCAAGCAAGGCAGCACTTGTTGTCTCCTGGGTATGTTTTACATTTTGTTTTGTTCCTTACAAGGAGAGTGATGTCACACAAAGGATACTACTTTCTTATTAGGTCATTGTTATCACGGGGGGGCAGGGGATTTTGCCCATAAGGTCCAGTTCTCCTCAAAGTGGCATTCCCCCATTGGACTCCCTTGGAGTGATCTTACTGTTGAGAGGAAACTACTGCCCTCTGCATCGCAATAGACAAGCAAGTGGTCATTTGAACTACTTTTTTACCAGCTCACTATTTGTCAAGGAACCGGAGGTATCACCTAACCTAGGGGTCGCCAGGTGCGGTGCAGTGTGCGGGGTCTCCCTCAGCTTGACAGAGCTCCTGTCGGCCGGGTTGCGGGTGCGCATGCGCGATGTGGGCACGTGTGGCGGACAGGATGCGCGCGCGTGCACGGGAGCGCGCGCGTGCACGGGAGCGCGCGCGTAGTGCGTCCGCGCCCATCAGTGTCATCAGGTGTGGGTCATGCTGGGAGAAGATCCCGGCACACACCTTCCCGCTCTCTCCCCTTCTATTGGTTCCTGCAGAGGGAAGCTTCCTGGTTGTCTCGGCAACCCGAGGTGGTCCTGATCCCCACTGAGTTTAAATCCCAGCCTGAGCCCTGGCTTGTTGCGGAGTTATTCTGCCTATACTGTGCAGTTACTAAGCCTCTTGCTGTTGATTCCTCTGCAGTTCCCTGAACCCTCATGTGGACTCCTGGTTACTAAACCCTTGGCCTGTCTCCTCGTTGTTGATCGCTGCCTGCCTCGACCAGGACCAGACCCCGACTACGCTTCTTGGATTACCCCTCTTGTACCTTGCTGCGGATCTCCTTCAGGTCTGTTTCGTGCCAGTGGGTTCACTCCACATCTTGGGCCAGTGTCACCCCTGGCACTATTACACTTGACAAAGGGAATTGAACAATGGGGTCTGCTCCACCCAATCCCAGAAGGAGTGGAGTTTTCATTATTCGCTCATTGCTGGTCACTTATGAGTCTGCTATGTAATGCAGGACATTACCTTGAAGTGCTGTCCCCTATTGGAGAAGGTTATTTTAGAAAACCTTTTATTTTTTTAAACAGCCTAGCGATAACGGTGACACGCCAATTGGGCTCAGGAGATACGGTAAAAATACATTTCCTCGGAGAACAATTTTTGGCTTTGGAATCATTTTCCTTCAATTAACTCACTTGTTCTCAGAGGATCCGTGCAACGTTTTTTTCTGAAAGCTACAGAACATCAGATGCAATTTTTCTATATAACTGACAACAGAAATGTTGGGTATATGTTTTTGATGAAAAGTAGACGCGAAGAGAACATGATAATGAAAGTACTATTCTATTATGAATAATATGAAAGAATAGTGGTTAGCGCTTATGCCTTGCAGCACTGGGGGGGTCACCGATTCGAGTCCTGACCAGGTCACTATCTGCAAGGAGTTTGCATATTCTCCCGAGGCTTGGGTAGCTTTCCTCGGGGTACTCCGGTTTCCTCCCACACTCCAAAGACATGCCGGTAGGTTAATTGGCTCCTGTCTAAATTGACCCTGAATGTATACATGTGAGATAGGGACCTTAGATTGTAAGCTCCTCGAGGGCAGGGACTGATGTGAATGTGCAACTATGTACATTGTCAGTGCTATATAAATACCAGTAATAAAGAATATAAAAGCAATAAATACATAAAACAATTACTGGGAAGAAACATGTTCAGGAAGATGAAGCATTACAGTATTTTGAAACAGTATTTGTCTTGAGTGTCAGCATACCAGAGCTCACTAAGGTAAAGCCATGGAGTATTCTGTGCTTTATTTTTGGCCACATAAATATTTTGCTTTCACAGATTTTTCTTTTTTTAATGGTAAAATTTAGACATAAATAAATTCTTTAAATTTGAAACAGCAGTACACCGTTAGATTACTAAGTAAATGTATGTTTATTATTATATTATTGTGTTTTTATTATTCTATTTGTAACAAGGACACTCCACTGTAGTCCAGGTAAGTCAAGTATAATGCAGTTTATTAAATGGCAAACACAAAATAGCTTGCAGCAGCAACATAAGGCAGTCCTTTATATGGCTCTGTAGCTTTCCACAGCTTCAAGACACCCACCCTGCTCACCCCTCGTGAGCCCTCACTCTGCTCTCTTAGCAGTCTGTACCACAGGTCCTAGGGCCACCGACCTTCCTGACCTCTCCCCTCGTGGGCACTCACTCTGCTCTCTTAGCAGTCTGTACCACAGGTCCTAGGGTCACCGACCTTCCTGACCTCTCCCCTCGTGGGCACTCACTCTGCTCTCCCAGCAGTGCGTCCGACAGGTCCCTATGGGGTCACCGACCTTCCTGACCTCTCCCAGCCACCCCTGGCTGTTCCGTGTGCGTCCAGCATGCACCCAAGTTTGTCTGTGTCTGTGTGCTCCCTGCACACACACAACTCCAACACTCCCCTGAGCACTGGGCTGGCTTCCTAATAAGGCTGCTCTCAGCCACCTGATCAGCCCAGGCTGATCAACACCTGACCCCAGGACTGGAGATCTCATCCCACCCAGAGCTCTACGAAATCTCCAGAGCTCCAGATCCCAGCTACAATTAGAAAAACCTGGACGAACCTGAAAGGCCAGGCTCTTCCTTAAAACATTGTTTACATTCTGGACCCTCTCAGCCCCTCTGGCTGAGAGTCCTGGGTGCCAAAGTCGCCATACTTCACCGTGGCATTGGCTTACACTGCCACATATTATTGATTGAGGAGATTTTTATGGAATATTGGAATAATATTTTATAATGATGAGGTGTCCCCCACCCATTTTTTTTTTTTTCTTGGACCAGAGGGATGAGAAAAGTTTGACAAGTGTTTTTTATGCCTTGGTGTTGTGATTTAATGGAGTTTTGTTTTTGTTAAATGTTTTTGTTTATTTTTCTTTGATTTGTGATATTTTTGTTGTCTATTAGGAAAAATAAATAAATACAGTGAAACATGAATTTAAAAAAAAGAATCTAAGGAACATAGAAAAAAATCTCAATAATAAAAGGATGCATGGGTTGTATTACCGATTTATCTTATTCCATATTGCACTGGGTACAGGCTTTAAAATATAAAGAGATTATTTTCTGATGGGTAGTAAATTACATTAATAATTTTATAACTAACATTAGAGGCATTTATATAGCGCCAACAATTTACACAGCGCTTTACATACAGAACATTCCATGCACTAAAGTTGCCTATTATCTAAGGTCCCTATCTTACATGCATCCATACAAATAGCATCCTGGCTGGAATTAGAACCAATGAGCCCAGAGATCTAAGGCAGAAATGCCAACAACTAAGCCAGTGCTCTGCAGATATATTGGACAGTGATGGACCAGGGACTCTCCAAGACATGGCTGTGCTGTCTGGCTGGGGTGCCTGAATCATGACTGGGCGAACAGAATTAAAAATCATTTGGCAGCTCACATAAAGGGTTATTCACTATGGAGCCGAAGGATCCAGCTGTAGCTTCGGCTGATCCTTTGTCTCGCTTCGGCCGCCTGAGCCCTTCGGTTCAGTCAAACCGAAGGTCTGCTGCACGGACTATTCACAATAGCCCGTACAGCAACCGAAGGCAGCCGAGCGAAAGGGATATGCTCAGAAGGCATATGCTCGGGCTCGACTGAGCTGAAGTGACAGCCAAAGGGCCGACCTTTCTCCACACAAATGACAGCTGGGCAGAGCCGGCCGTGATTTCACGACTGGCCCCGCCCAGTTGTAATGACAGATTAGCGTGCCCAAATGACCTGGGGACGCTGATCTGTCATTAAACAATACCAACTGGGCGGAGCCGGCCATGACGTCACGGCCGGCTCTGCCCAGTTGTTAGCTATTGACCGGGAACTGCTGGAAGACTCTGGCAGGTGCCAGCCAAAAGGAAACAGTTGGGCGGAGCTAGCTATCACAGCTAGCTCCGCCCAATTGTTTTTCTTTTGCTGGCATCTGTCAGATGCTTCATTATGCGGCGGAGTACGTCGCGTGCGGTTGGGTCGGCGATGCAGCGTTTCTTTTTTTTCTTTAAAGTATTTTTATTTATTTTTTAAATTTTCCTTTCCTATTTTTTTACATTTTTTTAGAATAATTTTTCGGAAAAAAAAATTCTATTCATTTAACTTTTTTTCTATTCTGCTCGCTACCTCGGAGGTACCGAGCACAATAGCCAAGTGTCATTCGGCTATTCACTTACTGTCGTTCGGCCCCTTTGAGAATAGGGGCGAACAACAGCGAGTGAGGTGCCAGAGCTCCTTCTGCACTTCGGCTAACCGAAGGCAACCGATGTACGGCTGAAATCAGCCATACAAGCCAGCTCACTTGACTTCAGCTCGGTTATTCACTCGACTGCCTTCGGCAGTTTTGTGAATAACCCCCATAAACTTTGAATTTGCCGGGGATTTTTGTCTGAAGTGAATGCAATATGATAAACTGTATATCATAGAACCTGTTGCCGTAATGTTTTAGTAACTGTCTTCCTGCTCCATACAGATGTATGTCAATCAAAGTGTGCCGGTTGAATTCAGAATTCTGGGATTTCCTGGACCTCCCAGCATGCAATACATTTTCTTCCTCCTCCTGCTGATAACATACCTATTAACTCTCCTGAGCAACTCTGTGATCATAACTATTACTCTGCGAGAGAGCCGCCTGCACACCCCCATGTACTATTACCTGCGCAATCTCTCTTTTCTGGAAATCTGTTACGTCTCTGTGACTGTCCCCAAAATCCTCAGCACCCTCAACCCACGCGGGAGATACATTTCATTCTACGGCTGCATAACGCAGCTGTTTTTTTTCTTCGCTTTGGGGTCCACCGAATGCTTCCTATTCAGCGTTATGGCCTACGACCGCTACCTGGCCATCTGTCAGCCGCTGCGTTACACAACCTTGATGGATACAACCAAGTGCCGCGGTTTTAGCATATGTGCCGCCATCGGAGGATTGATAACCACTTCCCCCCAAAACGCCTTAATCTCCCGACTTCCCTTTTGTGGAAGTGATATCAGCCATTTCTATTGCGACTCGCCTCCCCTTCTTCAGCTGTCCTGTGCCGACACATATCAGATAGACATGATGGAGTTCCTCAATGCTTCCTTTGTGATACTGACTTCTCTGCTGGTGACTTTGATTTCCTATGTGTATATCATTGCCACCATCTTAAGAATACCAACTGCTACCGGCCAAAGAAAAGCCTTTTCCACATGCTTTGCCCATTTAATAGTTGTGTTTATGTATTATAGTACTATTATGTTTATGTACGTGAGACCAAAAACGAGTTTTAGCTTTTCCCTGAATCGAGTGGTGGCCGTGTTTTACACCGTGATAACCCCGGTTCTGAATCCCATAATTTACTGTTTGAGAAATACAGAGGTGAAAGAAGCCATTAAGAAGCACATAGGCTTGTTGAGGAATGGGTAAAGCAAGTCTATCATGTATGAGCATTG
>NW_017308006.1:45815-46485 GCF_000935625.1 Nanorana parkeri
AAGATAGTAGTGATCCATGTCCAGGTCTAGCAGGGTTATTCACCAAAGGGTGAAGGGTTTGGAGAAGGCCGGAGAAGTGAACAATCTAGGACAACATCGCTGAAGTGGAAAGTGAGCTGAATTGCAGAATGTTTCCAAATCAGCTTTTTTTTGGCCTCGATTGTTTACTTCTCCTGCCTTCTCCAAACTCTTCACCCTTTTGTGAATAGCCCTGTAAGTGTCATGAAATGAAAGAGGGATAGGGGCTCTAAACTGACCCCTAAGTCTCAGAGGGTCCTTGTGTAGTGGCAAAAGATCTGTATGAGGGACTCAACCTAACCTGACTGTCTTGCCCCATTCAACTACTTCTTAAGTAAAAAGACTTATTCACTTTGTATCAACTGACAACTAGATAGTAATGATCTGTATTCAGATATATGTGACATTGCACGGGGTTCTAGCACCACTTGGAATTCCCATGTAGTAAAAATTGGCCACTAAATCTAAGAGGCCGTTGTGCAGCGGCACAATCTACAAAAATGGTGGGTATGAGGGACTCTATCCAACCTGACTGTCTTGCCCCGATCAACTACTTGCCAAGTAAAAAGTCTTATTCTCTTTGTATCAATTGACAACTAGATAGTAGTAGTGAGCCATGTCCAAGTCTATGTTGCAGAGGGGAAAGTGTGTG
>NW_017308006.1:46708-49738 GCF_000935625.1 Nanorana parkeri
GGGGGAGGGGGATGGTGTTGAAGGGTTCTAGCACCAATTGGCCCACATCTAGTTACAACTCAATAGATTCAACTACTTGCCATGTAAAATACTTATTCACTTTGTATCTACTGGCAACAAGATAGTACTGAGCCATGTCCATGTCTTGTGACAACGGGGAAGGAATGAGGGGTTCTAGCACGAATCTGACCTACATATTGTAAAAATGGACCCATAAGTCCCAAAGACTCCTTGTGCAGTGGCAAAGTCTACACAAATGGCATGGATGAAGGCTCTGTCTAATTTAACTGTCTTGCCCCATTCAACTACTTGCCACTTTGTATCAATTGACAACTAGATAGTAGAGAGCTGTGGTCAAGTCTACATGACAATGAGAAGGGTTCTAGCACCAATCTGACCAATATCTAGTAAAAATGGACCCCTAAGTCCCTGAGGGCCCTTGTGCCGCGGCACAGTCTATCCAAATGGTGAGTAATGGGACTCTATGTTACCTGACTCTCTTGGCCTGTTCAACTGCTTGTCATGTAAAAGACTTATTCACTTTGTATCGATTGCCATTTAGACAGTAGTGAGACGTATCCAAGTCTGCGGGACAGTGGGGAAGTAAAAGGTGGTGGAGGCAGGGGGCGGGGTCTAGCATCAGCCTGACCCACATTTAGTAAAAATGGACCCCAAGGTCCCAGAGGGTTCTTGTGCAGAGACACAGTCTACAAGTGGTGTGTGAGGGACTCTGTCTAACCTGACTGTCTTGGCCTATTCAACTACTTGCCGTGTAAAGGACTTATTCAATTTGTATCAATTGACAAGTAGATAATAGGGACCTGTGTCCAAGTCTACATGACATATAGGAGGGGGGGGGGGGGGTGTTTATATCACCAAACTGACCCAAATCTAGTAAGAATGGCCCACTAAGTCCCAAAGGGCCCTTGTATAGTAGCATAGTCTACACAAATGTTGTGTATGAGGGACTCTAAAATGATTGTCTTGTCCCATTGAGGGAAAGGTGGTGGAGGTGGGGGGGTGTCTAATATCAGTCTGACCCCACCACATTTAGTAAAAATGGACCCCAAGGTCCCAGAGGGTTCTAGTACAGAGACACAGTCTACAAATGGTATATGATGGACTATGTCTAACCTGACTGTCTTGGCCTATTCAACTACTTGCCATGTAAAAGGCTTATTCAATTTGTATCAATTGGCATCTAGATAATAGTGGGCTGGTTCCAAGTCTACATGACCTTGAGGAGTGGGGGAGGTTTATATCACCAAATTGACCCAAATATTGTAAGAATGGACCACCAAGTCCCAAAGGGCCCTTGTATAGTGGCATAGTCTACACAAATGTTGTGTATGAGGGACTCTATCTAACATGATTGTCTTGTCCCATTCAACTACTTGCAAGTAAAAATACCTATTCACCTTGTATCAATTGACAACTAGATAGCAGTGAGCTGTGTTCAAGTCTACGTGACAATGGGAGGGGTTCTAGCACCAATCTGACCCACAGCTAGTAAAAATGGACCCCTAAGTCCCTGAGGGCCCTTGTGCAGCAGCACAGTCTACACAAATGGTATGTAAGGGGGACTCCGTCTAACCTATCAAATGTGTAGATGATGCAAATGTTCACAAGAAATCACTTTTTTATAACAATAAGAAAGAACAATTGTGGTGGCTCTTAGATAATAAATAACGCTGTTGGTTTTCTGCTCTGCTGGTTTGTTTTTTCCTGCACTTATTAAAGCCTTGTCATCCATCACATCATATTTCTATCTATTATAGGTATTTATATAGCGCCAACAATTTACGCAGAGCTTTACATAGTTGCACATTGACATCAGCCCCTGCCCTTAAGGAGTTTACAATCTAAGGTCCATATCTCACATGCATACATACAGGGCCAATTTAGACTGGAGCCAATTAACCTTCCAGCATGTCTTTAGAGGGTGGGAGGAACCCCATACACCAGTCCATGAACCCATCGCACTCCTGACCTCTTTTTCCATGTGGATGAAGTGGGTGCAGTAGTGGTCAACGGATGGCAACCGTTTTCATGCACAAACAGATATATGGACACCGGCACTCGAGATGCAGAACAAATGCGTCTATTTATTGACATAAATGCAGCTTAGGACACTTGGAACCCCATGTAAGCACATGGAGGACATGCAAACTCCTTGCAGATAGCGACCTGGCGAGGGACCCCCAGTGATGCAAGGCAGAAGTGCTAACCACTACACCACTGTGCTTTCCAATAAGTCATAGAAATAAAACAATTTTTCCTGCATTGGGCTCAGTAAACAAAGCTAACAATCCAGAATAAAGCTGGCCATAAACAGATTGAATTTCCTGCAGAATTCGGTGAAATATGAGTTTGTGGAAGGGGGCAGTAGTGTTGGCACAGATCGGGGCTCACAGGTATGAATTGGAGTCGGGTATGTGGACCCTTTCTACTACACTGGCAGGGACACTTAGAGAAAAGGGTCCAAGCAGTGTAGGCTGATGACTCTTAGAGCTGGAGTACAAGCAGGGGAACTGAATGAGGCGGTGGAAGACAGAAAAGGCTGGTAGGACAAAGTAGAGGGCAGGGTGCTGCAATGCTATATAGGTGGCATGAGGTCCCCCAGGATGTGGATTCTAAGAGCCAGACGGTATTCACCAGAGCTCCTGATGGTGGAGATGGGCTTGGCTGCCTGCTGACCCCAGGTCACAATCCCTAGGTTCACCCAACTCACCTAACAGCCAAGAATCGTTGACAAGGCCAGAGTTCTGGGCAGGTTGCAGACACACAAGGGACAAAACAAAGGTCAGGGACAGAGGACCAGGACTTCCAGGGACAATCTGAAGACTGGGATTTCCAGGGAATAGCCAAAGGATAGGGACAGACAGAAGACTGGGATCACCAGGAACAAGTCAAAGTTCAGGGCAGACTGGGAACAAGGATCTCCAGGGACAAGCCAAAGGTTGGTACACAGAAAAACTACAAGGCATTAAGGTTCAATCACAACCGGGGGGGGGGGGGGGGGGCCGACTA
>NW_017308006.1:49794-56453 GCF_000935625.1 Nanorana parkeri
GGTCAGGACACAGATAAACTTCAAGGCATTCAGGTTCAATCACAAAGGGGGGCTCAGCATCTAGCTTAGGAAAGCGTTGCTCAGGCAGCATGCCATTCACTGCACTGGGTTTAAATAGATACAGGAAGAGGGGGGATCCACAGGATTGGCCACAAGTAGACTGCACTAATTGGCCGAGAAGCTGCATAAGAAACAGCAGGAGAGGTCGGCCAATGCCTTAAGCTGCCAGACTGGTGCAAGAGTGGGTCAGGTTCAAAGTACATGCCTGGAGGACTACAAGCACAGCCCTGCTTGCCTGCAGAACCAGGGGTGAGGGGTCTGTAAATACTTGTAGAACTACAAGTAACAGCTCAGCTGCAAGTCTGCAGCTCAACTGTGACAAGTGTCCTTATCCAAAAAAGATACCACTGCCCTCTTCCACAAACTCTATTGAAACAAATATACCACATACAACTATACATAACATTTCTGAGTATATCTAAACTTTTCCAAAGTTTTCTCCAAACAACTAGTCGATGACATCACCCCGGGAGATCCATGAAAGTTCAACTCCTTCAGGACTGATTAACGAGTTCCAAGAATGTTACTGTAATGAATGTTTCTGTTCTCCGAGGACCCGCGTCATGCTTTTCTCAAAGCTGCAGAAACTCGAAATGTCCCTAAGTGATGATTGCAACGTTGGGCGTATTATGATAAAAAGTGGACAGAAGAGACAATGAAGGGACATCACATATATATAAAGGAGGACAGATACATCTACAGGAGAACAAAGCGTTGTATCTCCAATGCAGACCAAGTAAGAGTTTATCACGGTGTAGCCATAAAATCAAACCGTTGTATTCTTTGTGCCTCAGACTTTTACATTGTTACAAATCCTTCGAGTTCTGACTTTGCTTTCCCTTTGTTCTTTATTTCAGCATTTATAACAGATACTTCACCAGTTCACATTATATCATTATTTATTTATTACTGGCATACAGTCATGGCCAAAAATAATGGCACCCCGGCAATTTCTGTCAGATAACGCACCACTTCGCGCAGAAAATTGTTGCAATTACAAATGTTTCGTCATTCTCATGTTTATTTCTTTTGTTTGCATTGGTATGACACAAAAACGTGGAGGGAAAAAAAAGCCAAATGTGACACATTCCACGCAAAACTCCAAAAATAGACTGGACAAAAATGATTGGCACCCTCACTTAATATTTGGTAGCCCAGCCCTTGGAAAAAATAACAAATCAAATGGCTTCCTGTGACCATCAATGAGGTTCTTACACCTCTCTACAGGAGTTTTGGAGCACTCTTCTTTTGTCATCTGCTCTCAGGTCTCTCAGATTGGGAGGGTTCCTTTTCCCAACTGCAGTCTTGAGATCCCCCCACAGGTGCTCTATGGGGTTCAGATCTGGACTCATTGCTGGCCAGTCCAGTACTCTCCAGTGCTTTGTCTGAAACCATTTCTGGGTGTTTTTTCAAGGGTGCTTTGGGTCATTGTCCTGCTGTAAGACCCATGACCTCTGACGGAGACCCAACTTTCTGACACAGGGCCCTACACTGCACCCCAGAATTCTTTGGTAGTCTTCAGATTTCATAATGCCATGCACACAGTCCAGACATCCAGCACCTGAAGCAGCAAAGCAACCCCAATATGCCAGTGAACCCCCACCATGTGTGACTGTAGGGACTGTACTTTTTTCTTTAAAGTGATATTAAAGCCACATTTTTTTAACTTTCTCTTTAAGGAGACCCTCCTTTGCTGGAGGATGTTGCGTTTTTTCTTTAAAATTACTTCTTTCCTCGTTTTCTAGTGGGTCCCCGCCATGCTGTTCCCCCTGCCCCCTGCACGAGTGCCACCATCGTTCTAATGGAGGCACCCGTGCGCGTTCGTGCCCTGTAGCAGGCCACGCCCCTTCCCTCTATGATTGATGGCAGAACAAGCCTATCCAGTGTGGGGGGGGGACTGGGGGAGAAAAAAAAGGTGCTGGGCTGTTTTTACCCTAATGCAGAGAATGCATTAAGTTAAAAAAAAACGCCCAGACCTTAATGCTACTTTAAAGTTTAAAGGCCTCATTTCTTTTTCTGAGAACAGTAGAATGATGGGCTGCACCAAAAAGCTGTCATTTTGTTTTGTCATATTAATACAAACAAAAGAAATAAACATGAGAATGCCGAAACATTTGTAATTGCAACAATTTTCCAAGCGAAGTGGTGCGTTATCTGACAGAAATCCAGGGGTGCCAATATTTTTGGCCATGACTGTATATATATTATATATTTATATACCGCCAACAATTTACATACTGCACATTCCCATCGGTCGCTGCCCTCAATCATAATAAATAAACACAACAAGGGAGATTCATCATATTTGCCATACAGCCGTGCGAAACAGCAGCAAGGATGTATTTTCTGAGACAGCTTTACTGTAAGTTCCTGGCTTGGTTGATTCATGAAGTCTTCCTGATGGCTGCTTTGAAGCAAATCTCCAGCCAGTAATAGATAATATAACAAAGCCAGCATTGGCTGCAATATTCAACTTCAAACCAGAGATCCCCCCCGCCCCCGCAGTACTTTTATCTGCCACTAGGTGTCCTCAGTCTGATTGCCAGCATCATTTAACTCACTTCCTCTGAGTCCAGGTCTTCCTGAACCCATCTTAGCCTGTAACTCAGGGGTGGGGAACCTCCGGCCCTCCGGCTGCGGTGAAACTACAAATCCCATGATGCATCTGTCTATGGGAGCCATGCCTGGGGCTGCGAGAATCTTGCAATGCCTGATCGGATTTGTAGTTTCACCTCAGGAGGTTCCCCAGCCCTGCTGTAACTGGACACTAAAAGGAGAAGCAGCGCAGTGATGAGATCATTTCACTCTGTTCCATCCTCCTACCAGCATACTTCTTGTCAGCTGCATTTTCCTCTGACACTGCAGCCCTGCTGCTGCACATGGAGGCTGTTAAGAAACATGGAGCAGCTCTAACCTCTCCTTCCCAATCCCGCTGCTGGAACCTCGGTGCCTGGTAAAGCCTCCTGCCGGAGCCTTTACTAAGCAATATGTAAAAACTGGCACAGGTTCCGATATGTTGCCACGCATGGTGAAGGATTTCGTTTTGAAGAAAGTGCTGCTGATCATTTATTCTGCAAGACTTTAGGGAAGGTCCCGTGGTATTTCTGCTTTTTTAATACTGACCTTTTTGCAGATGTCTTCAGACCAGTCTGCAGATGTCTTCAGACCAGTCATGTGACGCTCATGGTCCTCTTCAGATCTTCTCCAGCGGCAGGTGGTCTTCAATAATGCAGAAAAAGGTGCTGATATGATGACCTCAGCACCGCTCTCTGCATCATTACATTGTGAGTGCAGGGCGCCGTAGTGGTTTCTCCACATGGGGCAGGTCCATGACGCCCTGCACTCACATGATGTGCTCAGTCTTCCAGGTGAAGAATGCTGGGTGTCATATAACTCGGAAGACTGAGGACATCTAGTGGCAGAAATAAATCACTGCGGGGACAGCGCTGGAGAGGAGGTGAGCATTGGTGGAGCTCCTTTTTGTAGTTTATTCACCTGCCGGGGGGCTATTTAGAAAAATAATTGCCCAGAGTCGGCTGTCAATGTGTGATACATTAAAACAAAGTCTAGCTAATCTTTATAGATTCCTAAGTCACAGATTTTGTTACAGTCTTATTGGTTTTTTTTAACATGTTTATCTGTTTCAGAAAGATGTATGCTGTTAGAAGTAAGTGACCCTGAAAGATGCCTGAACAAAGATGCCACCGTCCTTCTGGAGAGAAGAGTAGATGAAGACATTGTCAATGGGAGTACTGCGCTCTCCCTGAGAGGTAATAAATACCTGGAGGTGTTACACTGACACATATACTGAGCCACCTTCCCCCACATCAACATGCATCCCAGACTGGGACCCCTGTAATCGTGTCCGCACGTTGCCAAGCGTCATCACATGACCTCAGTCCCACTTTAACATTTTGTTCCTCTTCCTGTTCCATAGAGACGTATGCCAATTAAAGCCTACCACTTCGTGGCTGAGTTGCTGTTGTTCCCAGTTGCTTCCACTTTGTTATAATACAACTTACAGGTGACCGCTGAATATTTAGTAGCAAGGAAATGTCACGGAACACCTGAATCCAATGATTTGGAGGGCAGTCCCAATACTTTTGACAATATAGTGTATATGCAATGCACCCGCCTCACACTCTGCCTCATTGTTCCGTACATTGGTACGGTGACTCAGTAGCTGTTTACTGCCATCTGGTGGACATTTAGCAGTACACTCGTGTATCGTAGAACTTGTCACAATAGGGTTTTGATTACTTTTTAATCCTTGTTCTATACAGATGTATGTCAATCAAAGTACGCCGTCTGGATTCAGAATTCTGGGATTTCCTGGACCTCCCAGCATGCAATACATTTTCTTCCTCCTCCTGCTGATAACATACCTATTAACTCTCCTGAGCAACTCTGTGATCATAACTATTACTCTGCGAGAGAGCCGCCTGCACACCCCCATGTACTATTACCTGCGCAATCTCTCTTTTCTGGAAATCTGTTACGTCTCTGTGACTGTCCCCAAAATCCTCAGCACCCTCAACCCACGCGGGAGATACATTTCATTCTACGGCTGCATGGCTCAGTTCCTTGTGTTCTTTTCTTTGGGGTCCACCGAATGCCTCCTGTTCGGCATTATGGCCTACGACCGCTACCTGGCCATCTGCAAACCACTACATTACACAACCTTGATGAGTACGACCATGTGCCGCGGTCTTAGCATGTGCGCGGTCATTGGCGGCTTCCTAACCACTTCCCCCCAAATATTCTTACTCTTCCGACTTCCATTCTGCGGTAGCGACATCAACCATTTCTTTTGTGACGCCCCGCCGCTGTTGCAGTTGTGTTGCGGAGATACTTATGTTATTAATTTGATGGACTTCTTTAATGCTTCCTTAGTGATACTGACTTCATTAACAGTGACTCTGACTTCCTATGTGTATATCATTGGCACGATCATTAGGATACAGACTACCACCGGTCGAAGGAAAACCTTCTCTACCTGTTTCTCCCATTTAATTGTCGTATCGGTTTATTACAGCTCCATTACGTTCATGTATATGAGGCCGAAGCTGAGCAGTTCTTTTAGCCTAAACCGGGTTTTGGGAGTTTTTTACACAGTGATAACGCCGGTTCTTAACCCTTTAATTTATTGTTTAAGAAATACAGAGGTGAAAGAAGCCATTAGAAATCAACTCTTCAAGCAAACCTCAAAGAAAGTGTTACAAGAAAACTACAAATGAATTCATACATAGTAAGAAAAAGGTCTGAAACTTCCTGATTTCTCTGGTGAATCTGCCACTGACCTGGAAGTACATAGAGCCGAGCCCAGGTCTGAGGGCTAGCATATGGTGATTCTCAACCCTTACAGCATAGGCGGGTTCTAGTGATGAGCCTGGGCTTGGTGCCAACCCAATTCACTCAATCCTGCTCTAAACTATGACCACAACCCCCCCCCCTTTCTTGGCCAGTTGTGGCAGGGGCATTTCCCCACCCCTTTGTGACCTGTAGGCTGCCACTGTTTGGGGCAGGAGGGGGTATCAATTACAATTTTCAGAAGGCTTGGGTCAACTCAGACAAACTGGTTCACACCAAACACATGCTCATCATTAGTGAGTTCTAGCCCTGATCAACTTCTCAGAGGACGTGAGTCAGAATCCTTTTCTCTGTGTGGTATATATCTCTTAGAATGTAACTCCTCAGGGGCAGGGCCCTCCTTACCATCTTGTCTTGAATTGTATTGTAATTATAATGTCTTCCTTATATTGTAAAACTGTTGGCGCTATATAAATCCTGTATAATAATAATAATAATAAATGGATATTGTGCTATTCTGCATTTGGAAAGCACATGTGATCCAACCTTTCCAGAGTTTTACATTGCAATGCTGACAAGTCTCCAGCACACACAGTGCTAACTCAGTAGAAGTTAACTCAGTGCCCTGGTAGAAACACAATTTTATCATCATTGTCCACATGTCCACCTCGCATTGTTCCCTCATCAATGTCCACAAGCTTAAACGCTCTTCATACCCCTGTGATGTTCCTCTTTGCCTGCACCCCCTACATTGTCTGCAGTAGCAAACTATGGATTCTAGCTCCCCCCCCATCCTCTCCTCTCTAGATTCTCTGGTAGCTCCCCTCCTCCCATTCACACTATGTTCCCTGGCCATCCCTTGCCTACCATCCCTCCTCTGGGAGCTCCTTTCCTCCCATCAACCCCACCCCATCCACTATAATCTCTCACTGCTCTCCCCCTATGGTCCACACTACAGTCTCTGATATGTTTAACCCCTCTGTCAACATTTACATCCTTTGGCAGCTGCCAACTTCCCCATCTTACCCCTTACACACACACTCTATGTATTCTAGTATTCCCCCATCCACTATAGGTTCTCCTGCATCTCCCCTACTCCCATCCACACTCTGTTCTCTGATAGTTCTTCCCCTACCTTGGGTATATGGGTAGCAAAAAATGGTTACAATATGCGGTTAACAAATGGGCAATCATTACAGTATGTGGGCAGCAAATGGGCAGTTGTTGCAATAAATGAACAATGAACGGGCAGTTGTTACAGTACATGGGCAATAAAATGCAGCCCCCCC
>NW_017308006.1:56706-63624 GCF_000935625.1 Nanorana parkeri
TACCTATAATGCATGCCTCCTAGCTGCAGGCAATGATTCCCTGTCTCAATCTGGCCACACATGCCCACTTGGTGGCCAGAAGGGAAAGCTGGATGATAGAGCACAGCCCCCTCCAGCAATGTCTTGCCACTCCAGCCTCTGTATAACTAGAGTAATGGCGCCGAACTTTCTACTCCTGTCAGCCAATCCACGGCTAGGCCAGAAGAAGCTCCTGTGGGCTCAGTAACTGGACTTTCTCTGGGCCAATTCCAGAGTGAAGGAGACAGGGGGAGGAGTGACTATTCTGAGTCATTTAATAGGGTCTATTTCAACTTGAGCTACTGAGCTCTGTAAACATTAGACATTTCTTTTGGTAAACCACATAAGGATAGCCTTTAAAAATATAAAAGAAGTCTAGAGCTCTCCGTGTTGGCTGAAAATGAAAAAATCCTGAAGATTGATATGCAATACTTTAAATTAAGTTGACTAAAACACAACACACCAAATTATGCCCTGTAGGGCATATGTTAAAGGAAAACCTCCGATCAAGCAAATGGGAAGCAGCGGTTGCAACTGACTTCACTTGCCACATAACTATTCCAGGTCAGTTATTCAGAAAATATTAAAGCCAGAGAGAAAAGTTTCCTTTAAGTCTTGTGAAATGCAGCTCAGGGTCCCAGACACATGTATTATCCAGACAATGACTTTGGATCTGTGGTATGCCTCTACATTGCCATGTGTGCACTTTCATGACCAATGGAGATGTGCACACATTGCAGGAGGAGGTGTCAAAGCTCAGAAGTAAAGATGAAAGCCTCCCCAGGCCAGTACCAATAGGATATGTTGGGCTGGTGGCCCTGAGTAGAGATACTTCACCATGCAGACATTAGTCAGAATGGGACCCTCAGTCAGTGACACATGGTGGACCTTATATGACTACCTGCTACCAGTTCAATACTGCAATCACAGCATCTGACAAAACAATCCATTCACTTTATATACAGTCAGATAGGCCCTTGCACAACATAGCTTCTGGTAGATCTAGAGGAAATTGTACATTTGGATTGTAACGTATCTGGCCAGTTTAAAGAAGAAGCATTTCGTCCAGAATCGGTTCTATATACTGGTAGTTTGTGCAGCAAGATAGAAAAGCGAAGTCTCAATCAAGCAAGTTATAGTTAGTCTGATAGAAAATAATGTGTATTACAGGGAGCCCCAGAAAACACAACAGAGGATAGATAGATAGTAAACATGTGGGATTCGTTTCATTCTGAATCGAAATTCGGACGAATTTTCGGAAATTCGGACATTCGGATGTATCCGAATTCCGAATTACAGACATAACGATTGCAAACGAATCCGAATTTCCATTTCCGAAATTCGGTAGCGGTAGTTTGAACGTTCGTTTTGTTTTCTGTTCTTATTCGTTTCTTATTCGTTTCTTATTCGTTTCTTATTCGTTTCGTTCGTTGGAGCAAAGTGACATTAGAGAAGGAGAAAAATATTTTTCCCCCCTCAAATGTCACTTTGCTGCAAACGAACGAACGAAACGAATAAGAAACGAATAAGAAACGAATAAGAACAGAAAACGAAACGAACGTTCGAACTACCGCTACCGAATTTCGTCCGAATCCGAATTCCGAATTGACTTTCACACCCGAATCCCGAAAAACGAAATAACACAAATCCGAATTTAAAACGAAACTAAACTAAACAAATTTTTTGGCAGTGCACATGTCTAATAGATAGATAGATAGATAGATAGATAGATAGATAGATAGATAGATAGATAGATAGATAGATAGATAGATTCTTGCTATTGCCCTGGACCTGTAGTTGCATCTATCAGCTATTAATTCATAGTCTAGGTGTAGGGTGACAGAATTAAATTAAAATCAGTGAAAACTTCAGGAACTAGTCCAATTGGTCTAGAAGAGAAGACGTGTCTGTCTGATGACAACAATAAGGTTCAAGAAACACTAAGGGCAAGAGCCACAGTTTTTGGCACATTGGCTAAGCCAGTAAATTTAATAAACATGGTGGAAGACCCCAACCGGTGTTAAACTGGACTGTTTGCCTGACTGCTGGTTACATTTCTTTGTATTAATTGATACCAGACAGAAATTAAATAAAATCGACATGATCCAATCTACATTATTACAGTCAGTTAAAATATTCTCTCTCTCTCTTTCTTTCTTTCTCTCCCTCTCCCTCTGCTCTCCTATCTTCCCACATTGTCACTCTCTTATTGTCATTATCTTATTTCCTCTAACTCTCTCACTCTCTCTCTCTCTCTCTCATCTCTCCCTCTCCCTCTCTATCAGCCTCTCTCTCTCGCTCTCTCCCTCTCTCTCTGCTCTTCTACCATCCCACATTGTCACTCCTATTGTCTTTCTCTTATTTCCTCCCTCTCTCTCCCTCTCTCTCCCTCTCTCTCTCTCTCTCCCTCTCTCTCTCTGCTCTCCTACCTTCCCACATTGTCACTCATATTGTCTTTCTCTTATTTCCTCTCTCTCTCTGCTCTTTTTCTCAGTCTCAGTTTCTTGTCTTCTCTCTCTCCCTTCTCTTTCTGCTTTCTCTCAGTTTCCTTTTCCCATCGGTTCTCCATCTCCTTCTCTCTTTCCCTACTCTCTTCTTTTCATCTCTCTCCCTCTTTCTCTTCTTGCCTCTTCCCAATTTTCTCTCTTTATTTCGGTCTTTCTTTATGTCTCTCTTTTTATTCTCCCTCCTTCTCTCCCTCTTTTTCCCTCTCAGTCTTAGTCTCCTATCTCGTCTCTCTTTTTCTCTCTGTCCTTCTATATAAATATAGTATTTCTTCTCTCTCACTGTCATCATTCTATCCTCTCCCCTCCCTTAGTCTCCTTTCCCTATCTCATTTCTCTCCATCTATAGTCCTTTCTCTAACATACATACATACATACATGGGTATACCGGGTGTTCTGCTGTCAGAATACCTGAACAGCGACTGTAGCTGATTGGCTCCTTTGATGAAAGTCGATTGACCGATGGGGCCACACATTGGTCTTATTTTGACATTTTAAAATTGGATCAGTTTTGGTATGCTTTTTCTCCTCTCTCCCGCTCTCTCCTTCTATAGTCCTCTCTCTCTCTCTCTATCGCTCTCTCTTCTCATTTATTTCACCCTTCTTTGTCTCTCATTATTTCTTCTTGCTCTTTGCCTCCTTAAATCCACTCTCTTCTCATTCCCCTCTCGTGTTGTCTCCGTCTTTCCTCTCTCTCTTTATTAATCTCATTTTACTATCTCCTCTCTTGCTCGCCCTCCCCTTCTATAGTCCTTTCTCTCTCTCTCCCTTCTTCCTCTCTCCCTCTCTCTTAGTTGCCTTTTCCTATCCCCTCTCTCTCCTTCTCTCATCTCGTTTTAGTTTCTTATTGTCTCTCTCTATTTCTCATCTCTTTCTTAGTCTCCTTCTTCCTTCTTTCCTGTCTCTTCTCTCACACTCTCTCTCCTTCTCCTTTCCCTCCTCTCTCTTGGCCTCCTTATCCACCCATCACCTTCTCCCTCCTTCCTTTCCCTCCTCTCTCTCGACCTCCTTATCCTATTCTCCCATCACCCTCTACCTCCTTCTATAGTCCCCTCTCTGTCCCTCTCCCTCCTTCCTTCCCCCCTCTCTCTTGGTCTTCTTCTTCTATCTCCCCATCAACATCTATCTCATTCTATAGTTCCCTCTCTGCCCCTCTCCCTCCTTCCTCTCCCCCCTCTCTCTTGGTCTTCTTCTATCCCCCCATCACCCTCTCCCTCTTTCTATAGTGCCCTTTCTGCCCCTCTCCTGCCTTCCTCTCTCCCTTCTCTCTTGGTCTTCTCTCTTCTTCTATCCCCTCTCTCTGCTTCTATAGTCCTCTCCCCCTTTCTCTTTCTCCCTACCTATCCCCCCCATCTCTCCTCCCTCTCCCCCATCTCTCTTATTCTCCTTCTCCTAGCCTCTCTTTCCCGTCTCTCGCCTCTCTTCTAATTTTCATTCTCTTATTGTCTCTCTCTGTTTCTTCTCTCTCTTAGTCTCCTTCTCCAATCCCCACTCTCTCCCTTCTCTCTCCTTCTGTCTTCTCATTTCCACTCTCTTATTGTCTCTATTTCCTCTTCCTCTCTCTCTGCTCTCCATCTACCTCCCCACACTATCACTCTCCTGTTCTCTCTCTGCACTTTGTCACTGTTTCTCCCTCCATCCTTCTCCCTCCCTTTCCCCGCTCTTCTCCACTGAGCTCTCTTCTCATTGAATCATCCAGGTAATGGTGGCACTTACTTCTCTCCTGCCTGAGTCTTTGGGTCTGGTCCTCTGCCTCTGCTTGTCCCTCTGTGTGGTTTTCTCCTCTGTCCCCTGCACTACTCCCCTTTTCTTCCCCTCATTTTTGTCTTTTATCCAGTCTTTCTGGATTAAAGGCCGCACCCAAAGACGTAAAATATTTGAGCAGCTGGGCAGCTGTTTGGCCCTCACGCAATGTCTGCTCATGCTCACTATAGTGTGTCACGATATATAGGGAAATACCATCTCGGTGTACATTGATGCCGCGTGACACCTGCAGGATGTGAGGGTCTACTCAAGAACCGGAGGATGAAGATGGTGAAGAAGGCTGCAGCATAAAGTGCGGTCATTAACGCTGGATTATTGAAACCTAGAGTCACCTATACACTAACAGTCTTCAATCCATATGGGTTCCAAATAGTAGAATCCAGCACCGTTCATGCAGCTCTCTGAGATTTGGGCTCTGCCGATCCATTTCACACGGATGCTAAAAGATCTGTTTTCAGAATGCTGGTAAAGTCATTCTTTAATTGCACAACATTTTAAGCCACTTTGCAGTAAGATTGTAGCAATTTTTTTCTTTGATTCATATGGAACATTGAGATAAAACTGGATAAAGACCGGCAGTTTAGGGTGGCATCTATTCTCAATAGAACTGCAGTTCTCTTCTAAATGTTACCTCCTCCCTCCTCCGGTACAGACAGCTGAAGCTCCTCCCATGTCTCCAGGATGCTGAGCTAATATTAAAGTGTATCTAGACCCCAAAAAACAAAAATGTAATATAATTCAGCTTACCAGTCCTTAGTTGAGGTGGCTGCATTAGTTTTCTTCTTTTTTTTATCAGTTTTTTCCCCCCTTTATTTTCACCTGCTGATTCGGCCAGTAACACACTTCCTGTCCTAGGGCAACGCTCACTCACTGTACTGTATCTGTGGATGAGCAGTGTTGTCACCCTAGGCTGCTCTCTCTTTATTTGTAGTACAAACTCACTCACCCCCCTCTACTCATCTCTATTACAGGTAGGTAATAGACATGTGCGATTCGTTTAGTTCCGAATGGAAATTCGGATGAAATTTCGGAAATTTGTGGATTCGGACCATTCGAATTTCCGAAATATAACATATCCGATAGCATCCGGATTTGGAACGAATTTCGTCCAAATCCTGTGCGTGCGATGTTAACATTTAAACGGATAAAAACAAATTAAGAAAAGGATTTTAATGTCCCTTTAATAGTAAAGACGAGAGCACAGCAACCAGAAATGACAAATGTGCCAATTCTGCTACCCCACCTCCAAGTTGAATTTTCGGGAATTCGTCCGAATTCCGAATACGAATCCCGAATCAGATCCGATTTCGAATCCGATTCCTGAACCGAAAAAACACTTATAGGATCCGAATTCCAAAAACGAAATAAACAAAATCCGAAACGAAACAAATTTTTAGCCGCCGCACATGTCTAGTAGGTCATTAGCTTCTCGGTCTTTTGGCTAAGATCAAGTGTAGTATCTGGGTGCTGCCCCTCTGGTCTGGCTGGAGGGTTCGGGAGGCGCAGATGCCTGTGGTGCTGTGCCCCCTGGGGGTCGTGTCCTAGGCAGGCCTTTTGCATAGCCTGGGGTAATATTTTTTTACTCTGGCCAAAAGGCCTGCCATGGTTATGCACTGGCACCTTAATTATTGTAAGCACTGATTCTTATGCACGATTGAGCACCTTTTGACGGAGGGTGCGGGTACCTTTAGGGCCCGTCCTGAAGTTGGAAAAGAGGTCTTGTGGCCTTTATGGGCTCCCCTGCCTCCTCTCACTTGGGGATCTCTCTTCGGGAGTGCCCCCACCCAGTACTTGTGGGACCTGTTTAGGCAGGTCCCCAAAAATCGGGGTCTGCTGGCCTTCTGGTAGGTGGACCTAAGTCGTCCTTGCTCCTGTCAGGAGCCATGCGACCCGGGGGGTTCAGGAATTCAAGGCCATTCCTCTTCGGAGGAGGACCAAAGCACCCTCGTGCATTTTTTATTTAGTGTGCTGTGATTTCACGGTTCACTTTTTTGTTCACGGGGGTGAAGTTTGTCTTTGATGCGCACATCACAGATTAAAAAAAAAGAAAAGCAGGTAGGCAAGAGTGGTTTTGTAGTTCACAGAATATACCTGGAAAGGCCGATAACATCATTTGAGTTTCAGTTCAGCTCGCAGGAAGTGACAAGGGCATGGGATTTCTGGCAGGATCAACATGGTATTTTTCTGTAATGGCAGAAAATCTTTTAGCCTGCAATAGGAAAATACAAATACAAATTAAATAATTAAAAATTGCGAAGTTAAGAATATGGTGATCAGGGCAATCAGGGGGTGCCGTGCCTTTCCAAGAGCAATTTGGTAACCAGAATGAGCGAAGCGCACTTTCACTATCGATTCCTCACAGGCGGAGTGCATTTGGTATCACTCCGCCTGTGACAGGAGCTGGCGCTATAGAGGAAACATCGGCTTATGTGGCTCTGCTCCCTCCGGTGCCGCCTCGCTCCCTCCAGCGCTGGCCTTACTGGCACCGCTGATTCTCTCCCGCGGCTCTTCAAGTTCCCCCTTATGCCACCACCGGCCCTGGGAATGCTCACAACTAGGTCCTAATTTCGGGGTAGGTCTTATTTTTGGGGAAACAGGGTATGTTCCCCTTTGTCCCCCCCCCCCCCCCCCC
>NW_017308006.1:63867-71612 GCF_000935625.1 Nanorana parkeri
TGTCCCCCCCCCCCCCCCCCCCAAATTGTATGTCTGTATTCCCAATCCGGTCACATGGCTACTGTTGTAGTATGTTCTACTGTTATGGCTCTGTATGTTACAGAGCAATTTATACATTGTCCTATTGATATGCAAATTTCTAAAAAACACAAATAAAAACTATCTGATTAAAAAAAAAAAAATAGTGTCCTCATACAAGAGTCCTGTGTGTTCTTCTTGAATCTCGGTGAGCTTTGTGTATTTCCTCCAGATCTGGGCAGTAATCCAATGTGAGACTTGGAGCTTCCTTTAAAAAAGACCGGTCACTGCTGCTCTCTATACTTGTACATTGTGACTAGTCTTGTCTCCGCCCCCTCCTGTAATAAAGACTGATCACTGCTGTTCTCTCTCTTTGTGTAGGGTGATTGGTCTTGTCTCCGCCCCCTCCGGTAATAAAGACTGATCATTGCTGTTGTCTCTCCTTGTGCAGGGTGATTGGTCTTGTCTCCGCCCCTCCTGTAATAAAGACCAGTCACTGCTTATCTCCCTCCTTGTACATGGTGAATGGTCTTGTGTCCGCCCCTCCTGTAATAAAGACCAGCCACTGCTGCTCTCCTTGTGCAGTATGACTGGTCTCGTCTCCGGCCCATCCTGTAATAAAGACCGGCCACTGCTGCTCTCCTTGTGCAGGATGAATGGTCTTGTCTCCGCCCCCTCCTGTCGTTGTCTGTAGTGGGTGGGGCTTGCTGGGTCCCTCCCACAGCTCTGCTCTCTGCACAGGTCATGTTCAGCACAACGATGAAGCCACTACACTTTTTACAAGGTAATAAATGTGTTTGCAAAAGGCATTTGGCGCTCACAAAGTGGATTTATATCCTTTGCGGCTATTGAGGAATATATTTATATGAACGTTTTGTGCCTGGAGTAGAGTTTCAAATATCAGATTTGGATGGAGGGATCCTTTAATACCGGACATAAAAACTGAACAAAGGATCGTGGAGAAGTTGCCAATAGCAACTAAACTGATACATTGTTTCATTTTCCCCGGGAGTAAAACCTGAAACGTGATTGGTCGTTATTGGCAAAGTTCACTCCGGTTGAGAATCTTTTTTCTCTAGTTTGTATAAAGAAGCTGCCAGGTTTCCGCTCTCCACATCTCAGAGACTCCCCTCTCCTCTCCCGTGACTGGCTGCCTCCCAACTTACTTCTCACTGCCTTGGAATTCATGGAACAGGACCGAACATTGTGTCAGCTGCAGCCCTTCCCTCCTTCACGGCTTCGTCCCTGATCAATTCACACCATCACACTGTGGGGAGATCTGCCGTTGTGGAGTGTGGGAGTCAGAATGAAAATTAATGATTCTTAAAGAGGAATTGCAGTCTTCTGATTTCTGTTTTCCAGCTGAAATAAAACAACAAAACCAGCTTTTGCTGCACTATCCACGTTCAATGCAGAGATTTCCCTGCAGTACTTTTTTCAGCCACTAGATGTCCTCAGTCTGATGACCAGCTTCATTTCATCCCCACACAGCTACCTCCTCATGTATCATTTCCCCCTCCTCTTCCAGACTGTAAGCCCTCAGGGGCAGGGCCCTCCTTACCATCCTGTCTTGAATTGTATTGTGATTGTAATGTCTTCCTTACATTGTAAAGCGCTGCGCAAACTGTTGGCGCTCTATAAATACTATGTAATAATAATAACAATAATTCAACCCGTTTCAACTGAGCCCAGGTCATCCTGAACCCGCTCCCCTCAGCGTGTTACTGAACACTGAAAGGCGAAGCAGCACAGTGATGGACTCATCTAACCGTAAATATTGGCCCTAGAATGATTGTTCTCACTTGTATGCGGTGATACCTACCTTGGACGATTTCTTAAGGGACCGCAATATACAGGGGTACAGGTACTCCTAGAATGAGATCCTAATAGGTTGGACATGTTGGACTAATGGTTTTATTCAACCTCAAATGCTATGTAACTATGTAACTATGTATGGGGTGCAGTCATTGCTTTCATACATAGGGGTACAGGAGTTTTTGTAGTATGTGTTAATGTGGAGACGGGGGATTTAAACATTTTTTGGGGTGTTTTTACATTTATTTGTTCAAAACCTTTTTTTTTTTAAAAGTAATTTCATTGCTATCACATAGGGGGCTCACAAGCTACCTATGTAAAAGCATTTTAGTGGTGACAGGTTCCCTTTAAGGAGACGTTAGGGGTCTATCACCTGTAATGTCACCTTGGCAGCCCATTGAAGCTGATCAAGCACAGATCAAGCATCCAGCTCTTAAGCTGGAAGTGATGAAATCATTGTCACTTCCAGTTTCATTCAGCGGGGGGGAAGGGGGAGATCAGCAAGCAGATATTCGCTGTTCTCTCTACCCGCCTATTCCCGCAATGCCTGTCTCGGGCCTGCAGAAGGGGCAGCAGAGCCCTGGAATCAAGGCGGGGGGTGTCAGGTGGAGGGGGCACACATTTACTGGCCCATGGAAGAGATCAGGCGGCTTTACTGCTGCCCTAATCACTTCCAGCATAATGCAGTTGGAGTCAGTTTACATGGGCCCGCCTGTTGCTGACTTATGGCATACTTCCGTGGCAGCAAAAGGGTTACTAATAAGGCCTCATTTACACTGTAATCGGCCGGCACGTACTGCTGCGTGCACGGCCGTATCGGGCAGCTCCGGGGAAGGACAGGTGCTGCGTGTGATTAGTACACAGCCCCCATTCTTCTCTATGGGACTACGCGGCCGTACGCCCCCCTGCGCTCAGCCCAAGTGCAGGTCCGTACGGGTGCGGGTGTCCGTACTTGTACGCTGACACACGCAGCACCTGTCCTTTCCGGGAGCTGCCCGATACGGCCGTGCACGCAGCACAGAGCTGTACGTGCCGGCCGTTTCTCGTGTGAATGAGGCCTAACAGAGCTGCATTCATTTGTGTGGGGTTCAGCTTTAATATTTTTAGAGAGGGGGAGGGTGACTACACCGAAAGATGTGTGGTCACCTTGTTGTAACACAACAAGCAATACAAACCTGAGAGGGGTTCTAATCCCTCCCCCCTCTGTTCAGTTAAAAAAAAAAAAAAAAAAAAGGTTCACGGAAATGATCTTATTATTGTGTTTTGATGAAAAATCTTTTTGTGTCTTTGTGCAGTTTTTTTAAATATATATGGCAGCCAAATCTTAATGCAAGTCCTTTTCCCTGCTTAGTTGTGTCCCACAGTGTTGTGCCTCCCTGTTCCTCTCTCAATGCCAAAAAAATCAGACGCGATTTGCCTGGCTGAAAACAATAAACTGTTGTCAGTCTCTAATGATATGAAACACCCACAGTGCTGCTGGCAGCCAGAGGCCATGTGATCTAGGCTTTATGTAGTACAAGTACCGAAATCTGCTTTTATGATACTTCCTGGTAATTCCCTGCACAACAGGACTCTGGAAAAGAACAGGTTAGCATTGTGAGCCAATCAGGGTCCATTTGCACCATTGCATGGCGGTGATGCAGGTGTTGACACACTTGTTACCGTAATGTGCATTAGAGTGTAATTCATTGTGAATGACCACAAAGGCAATGCAAGGCAGCTCCAAAGCACATGCAATGCACCAAGGAAGCTCCAGTGCACCAAGGAAGCTCCCACGCACATGCAACAAATGCACCAAGGCAGCCCCAATGTACATGCAATGCACTAAGGCAGCTCCAATGCACACACAATGCACCAATGTAGCTACGATGCACATGCAGCGCACCAATGCAGCTGCAATGCATATACATTGTACCCCGATAGCTCCAATGCACATGCAATGCACTAAGGCAGCTCCAATGCACATAACTGGTGCATGTCAGTATTTTGGGACGTTGCGGGGCTTTCCCAGCACATTCATTTGTATTGGCTGCCTAAATGCAACACAGGTTTTCATGTGAAAAAATATGCAAAGGTGCAAATGATTCCTCAGGCTTTATTGCACTGCACAGTGCCCTCACTCTAAAAGTGAATGCTCACCGACAGAAGCAGAGAACAGACAGAGCGGAGTGGTGACCTCATCAGTGTGCTTCTTCTTCATTGCCCAATTTACAGGCTGGAAGCCAGTTAGTGACCAAGTTATGGTTGCCATTGCTACCTGTCCGGCATACACCCGGACAGTCCGGGTTTTGAATGCTGTGTCCGAGCTTCATGTCAGCAGAAACCCGGACACAAGATGCCAGACAGACAGGGGCAACCAAAATTTAGATAGGGAATACTGGCAAATAGTTTAAACTGTGATATTTACATAGAAATGGGCGGCGCTATTTACATATGAATAAGCTGCGAATCATTATCCCAAAAAAATGTCCACGCATCGCCAGAGTAACCAGCTGAAATGATTACACATTTTTGGCAGATGAAATCGGTCCCCTTGTATTGATGTGTTTCTCTTTGGCATGTGCTGATCTCTGTGGAAGAAGCGGGCAGGGATGCCAGTACATTGTGTATCTTGCGGCTGTTGGCAGCGTTCATCCTGCAGCCGCTCAGGGTTCCCTACGGATTTGGACGGCATTACTGTTTGGAGATTTTCAGATACCCGCTATCATCCAACTCTTCCTCAACAGGGGCGCTGGGATTTATTTGGCAGATAATATCATATGGAAATGATAAGATGAGACGTTATACATTGAGTTGGAGCGATGTCACTGGCGTAGAAGAGGAAGTAGTGATAATGAGGCGGAGTGAGGACCTGTCATCGCTGGAGTATAGGCTGCCATACACGGCTCGACCAGGAGATCCCACCACCACCACCACATGAAGGAAAATAAATCGATTCCCCATCAAGGCTATAAACTGTGAGGATGGAGGACTCTCCGGAGCCGGTCATTGTGCTGCTGACGCAGACTATCCTCCTGGTTTGGATTGACTTTTGCTAGGAGCATTGCTCTAAGTCCAGCTGATATCTAGTTGATTTTTAAAGCCCTGATAAAGGGGGATTGCTGGGCCCCCGAAATGCGTTAGCTGCCTTGTGTTTTCTATTGTTGCCAGAGCACCAAACAAGATTTTGGAGAATTCTTGTTTGGTGCCCTCTTTGGTTGAAATGCATACGGACTTGTCAATACATGTGATCTGACCCTAACCCAGGGGTGGGCAACTCCGGCCCCCCAGCTGTGCTTTAACTATGAATCCCAATATGCCCCTGCCTGTGGGAGTCATGCCTGTTTCTGTCAGTCTTGCAAAGCCTCATGAGACTTGTAATTTCACAACAACTGGAGGGCCGGAGTTGCCCACCCCTGCCCTAACCCCTATTTTGTACCAAAAACAAGCCATTTGGCTTCATGGGGAGTCCTCTCATAAGGACTCCTCTCATTATATATTGGGGATCCGTTTCCAGCGCCTCCCTGTAGTATATTGTATTCAGACGCCCGCGGCATCCACTACTGCCTTACTACAATAGCGCTGAATAGTGGTGAACGCATCTGATAGGACGCAGTTACTCTTCGAGTGATCATTTTCCACGCGTCTAAGCATCTTTTGTCAGTTCAGGTAGTGCCTGCAGGGCCACCCATGCCTTGATTTTAGGACACTTTAGAAGGAATTGGCCAAAAATCGAGCCCTCTATGGGGACCTTAAAGTGACATTAAACCCTCAGATTTTTTAACATAAACCAATACTGTAATGTGCCCCTTACTGTAATCCATGGTTGTTTCCCTTCTCTTTGCTGCTCTTCCTTTTAAATCTGTATCTGTTCTCATGCTAGGGGAGAACTTCCCTTTGCAGCAGACTGCCTTGTCTCTGGAATGGATACATGGTGTCTGTGTGTAGGTTCACAACTTGAGCCAGCACTACAGGAAGAGGCACTCAGCTGAAAAGGGAAGTTCTGCCCAGCATGAGAAGACATGGGGATTTAAAAGGAAGAGCAGCAAAGAGAAGGGAAACAACCATGGATTACAGTAAGGCGCACATTACAGTATTGGTTTATGTTAAAAAATCTGAGGGTTTAATGTCACTTTAACTGTGCCTTAAAACACAATGAAACCCTCACTTTTGTTTGCATATATCTTCTGCAAGCAAGCAGTAGATATATGCAAAAAATGTTTTTAAAAAAGGTTAAAACTTCCCTGTGTCACCACCGCTCGCTCCCGTCCGAAGTTCTTTAGATTCCCGGGCGGCCGCAAAGGATCTTGGGGCGGGTGCATGCGCAGTAGAGATCTTCAGCCTGGAGAAGAGGAGAGACACAGGTCTGCCTGCTTTGACTACACAACTCAATGCAGGCAGCCCGGCAGATGGCACCCGCACAGACTCCGTGGGACAGGCAGACACAGCAGTCTGCGATAGAGGGACTCCTGAAAACTACAGCAAAGAAGAAGATGATCGGATTAAGAGGCATCAGTTAAGGTAAGTCCTTAAAGTAGCATTGGGGGGGGTTTGACTATAATGTCACTTTAATGTGCAAATATGTGTACCCAGAGAAAAGGCGCCTGTCTCTGTGTGGGCGGAGATGGCGCCAGAAGTTTCCAGAACTGACCGACCTGTGGGTTGGTGAGGGGAGGAGCCAGCGCTTGCCTGTTGGTTCCCACCCTGTTCTTTGGCGCTCAAACCGCTGTGAAAAGGGAGGAGTCTGCTTACTCTGAGTCCTGCCCACGAATCCTGCACGTGTTTGTGAGCAGCGCGAGGGAGTGAAGCAGCATCGCAAGAAAAATGTCTTTCGTATACCGGCCGTATACCGCACCCGCTGCTGAGGGTAGCATTGGAGGAGCTCGGCTGAGCCCTTCCCGAGGCCCGACTGGAGTGGTGCCCTATGGCCAGGATGCCGTTGTGGATACCGGCCTACGCCTGGAATTGAATGGTCGCATTGCCCTATGCGCTATGGGAAGCCAAGAATTGACCGGCCTTTCCTGTGGCAGTTGTGGGAAGATTTGTATGTATATTCGTGCCTGGACAAGATGTGAAGGCTGCGGACAATTTCTACTAACCGCTGGGAAAGATAACCTGCCGTCCGGCGTCCTGCATGTGGATTGGGCCACCGGGTCCACCCAAAGAGAACCTGTTGGTGTTTCCTCAACTCTGACCGGAGACACCAATCCCATTTTGAAAGAAGCGAATACCTCTGCATCGGCTGAGAGGTCACGCTATGTCACCACTAGTCAACACCATTCTCGTGCACGAGCCCGCAACCCTAGACAGGCTATGGAAGACCCGATCATTTCAGCGGCTCCTTCGGGGGTGAGCGCTACACGGAGCGCTACATATGTCAGACATCTCAACTCTCCCGGACGTTCCGGGAGTCTCCCGCTATAAGATAGCCGCTCCCAGACGCCAGAGAGAGAAACATTTTCTCCCGGAAAGGTTTGCTCTGCTCTATCTAGCAGAGTAAACCTTTCCCTGCTCTGTTTTTTGTTTTGTTTGGGGGGTTTTTTTACATCGGGGCCACCATCAGTCACATAAAAAAAAATAAAAAGCATAGGAATGCATATCTAGATTGCTATTGGCCATTTCAATTTGCAATAGCCAATAGCAGACTAGCCTTTGCACCCGCCCACTGCTGCTGTCAATCAGCAGAGGTGGACCTGAAGTTCTCCATGCTGATTGACAGCAGCAGAGGGCGGGTGCAATAGCCGGTTTGCAGATTGAAGCAGCCAATAGTAATCTAGCTATTCATTCCCATGCTGTTTTTTTTTAATATTATTATTCTGACGGCAGCAGTCATCAGAATACTAAAATAAAAACAGCACATAGCAAGGGAAGCATTTGCTTCTTTGCTATCTGCCATCATTTCAGGGGGGTGCTCAAACACCCCCCTAGCGGAT
>NW_017308006.1:71650-73910 GCF_000935625.1 Nanorana parkeri
GGGGTGGGGGGGGGGGGGGAAGAGGACACCTCCCTGAAATGAGAAGGTCACCTCCCTGAAATGAGAAGGTCACCTCCCTGAAATGATTTCTTTCAGGTTGGGATCCCTGGTATGATGTGTAATCGTCTTTGTTTTCATTTCCTGAAAGAGCTTTATTGCAACATAGGAATGTTCACAAGACCAAGTCAGAACACATAGCTCTCCACCAGACCCGGCTCCTTCTCGTCCTACACGTGTCAGGAGTAGCACAGTGACTCGGTGGTTAGTCCTCCTCAGGGCCCTCTCTAATATTGATTAGACTCTGGGCTAACATCTTCTTGGGCCCCCTGTCCCTACCTGCCATGCCCCACCCACGCTGCACCCCATACACGTCCAGTTGGCACCATGCAATGTAATGCAGATAGGTGGAGACATCAGAGGGAGAAGTGACCCCGCCTGAGATGTAACGCCGTCACGCTATGCACCGTACGGCAGGGGGCAGAGCAACAGTATGCCATGCATAGTGAGCAAAATGGTGCCGTGGCTCAGGGGGCAGCTGCCTTGGGCCCCACAACAATGACTGGGCCCAGGGCAACTGCCCCTTTCGCCCCGTGTTAAAGACGGTCCTGGTCCTCCTGCCTTGCAGGACTGGGATTCTCAGTTCAAATCCCAACCAGGGCACTACCTACATGGAGTTTGTCCCTTCACTTCAAAGACATGCTGGTAGTATAATTTGCTTCTGTCTAAAACTGATCCTTTTATATGAGATAAGGAAGTTAGAATGTAAGTTCCTTGAGGGCAGGGGTTGATGGTAATGCACAGTGGTGTGTAAATTGTTGGTGCTATATAAATACCTGTAACGGCCTTGTAAATGTACTTACGCTGCAATAAAGCAATTTGAAGACATGAACAAAAAAATGGCAGATGTGCAGTTTTTTTTCTGTTTGTTTTTTTCAGATGAATTTAGTATGCAGGAGAAGAATGGAGTCAGAACCCACTGATGGTGACGCCAGAAGACCACTGGGGCAGCTTTCCATTGCACATTTTGGCAAGAGCTGCTGTGACCACATGTGGATAAGTACCTGTAACTGCCACATATACTGGACAGCTTGGCCTGGTTAAGCAAGTGGTAATCTACCCTTTTTAATGCTTTGCTTTGTTGGTGGCCGCCTGGCATTGATTGTTATTGCTAAGTCTCTGATCTACTACGACCTCCAAATCTTTTTCCATCCCTGATTCTTCCGGTCTAACCCCCCCAATGAATATCTTGCTTACAAATTTTTAATATTCAAATGCATAACTTTGCATTTGGCAACATTGAACCTAATCTGCCAAGTCTCCCCACCCCCCTATTTTATCCAGGTCTGCTGGTAAGGTTGCTATGTCCTGTGCCAAAGTTATTTCTATCATCTGCAACAGAATCTCTGAATTCCAACCTTGGTGTCATTTATAAACAAATTAAACAGCATCGGCTCCAAAGCAGAACCCCGGGGTGCCAACCCTATGCCTTCCTTTATCTAAACCAGCTTAACTTAACCAAGGTGCCTTCTGGCTTCCTCAGGGGTGCTTCGAAATGTTGGCACAGTGTCATTCCATTTCATGGTACAGACCAGCTTCTGATGTGAAGAGAGATGTGAAAGGTGGGCTCTGATATAAAGGGGGAACTCTAATAGGGGGGGGGGGGACTCTGATGTAAAAGAGGGGGCTCCTGATGTGAAGATGGCTCCTAATGTAAAGGGGGACTTTGATTTAAAAGGGGAGTTTCTGATGTGAAAGGGGAATCCTGATTTGAACAAGGGAATCTGATGTGAATGGGGAATCCATTTTATTTTGTGTTTTTGCATGGTGTACACCAGGGGTGCCCACAATTTTTCGTCTGGAGATCTACTTTTCAAATGACGAGCTCAATGAGATCTACCAATGAAAAAAACACCTGCATTCAGGGGCGGGAGGGGGCGTGGCTTGCATTGAAGTCAATGGCACCACAGCGACGCCCCTCACCCGCAGTGCGATCGCCTGCACCCGGAATGCAGACACATTAGTGTCTGCGTTCCGGTCCAGAGTGATCTGCAGAAATGGTGCAAGCACTATTTTTGCAGATTGCACTGGACCGGAATGCAGGCGATCGCACTGTCGGCGGGGGGCATGGCTCCGGTGCCATTGACTTCAATACAACCCCACGCCCCCTCCTGAACGCAGGGAGTCGGCCGCCTTGCATTCCAGTGCGTTCTAGAGGCGCTGGCGTCCTGTCCTCCCGTGGTGCTCGTGGGGCCGAATCTGC
>NW_017308006.1:74125-91490 GCF_000935625.1 Nanorana parkeri
AACAGGCGTGTGACATCACCCAGCGCCCCGCCTCCAGGATTTTTTTTTTTTTACTTTTTTTAATTTCATTTTTATTTTTTTTATTTTTTTACTGTTGGGGGAGGGGGAGGGGGATTCAGGAAAATATTGGGGGTCTAAACAGCCCCCTGATATTTCCCTTTTAAAATAGAAAAAGAAATTGAGCACACAAAGTCCTCAATCTCTTTTTCTGCAGCCTCTGTTCTAAATGAATGGAAAGCACAGAGGCTTCCCATTCATTCAGAAACTATCTACTATCATCCAGTTTCTGAATGGGGAGGAGCCTCTGTACAGAGTACTACCACCTATTTAGAAACTCATGAATGAACAGGAAGTGATATAAAGCACTTCCTGTTCATTTATAACTGGGGACAGACACTGTGTGTCCCCAGTTATTTACAAACACTGGAGTGATCAGACGATCGCTCCAGTCTTTGTACTGCAAAGAGGATCGGTACATATCCTCCTCCGCTGGGCCACGCACACGGGAGCTCAGCCTGCAACTTCTCCTCTGGATCCCCACCGCTCTCCACGGGGGGAGCAGTGGAGGGAGCCGCTGTCAAGCAGCATGGTCGAGCGGTGAGGAAAGAGAGAGCCGTCGGCTGTCAGATCCTGGCCCAGCGGCTCTCTCTCTCTCCTCACTGCTCGGCCATGCTGCTGTGATAGCGGCTCCCTCCTCCGCCCTCCCCGCTGCCGGCTGCAGCGCTTCCTTTACTTCTTCTCGGATCCCCGCTGCATACAGATGGGGGAGAGCAGCAGGGATCCAGAGGAGAAGCCCCACGGCGGGAGGACAGGACATCGCGATCTACCAGTGATCGCTTTGCGATCGACTGGTAGATCGCGATTGACCTAATGGGCACCCCTAGTGCCCTTTCCTAAATCCATGTAGACTATTACTTTTTAGAACAGTCTGCATGCTTTTCAGACGCCCCCATACTGGAGGAAGGGAGTCTGGTGGGTAACAAACCACTTGCTGCGATCACTATATTACTCTATCCTGTAGTTATTATTTTACAGAAAACAATAATATTTAATCTTTGAAAACATTCTATGATTATATAACGGTTTGTAGTTCCTCAGTAGAAGCAATGTTGCAGCCACAAACCATGTGACCAAGTTCTGCCTAAAACAAAAAGGCATCGCTCACTTTTTGCAACAATGTAACAAGTGAACCCACATTCATAAAAAAATAAAATGTGCATTTGTTACATTTTTTTATTCAAGCCGGCAGAGCATTGCAGCCGTGATCAGTGCGTCATGAGCACAGTGCAAAAATACAAAAAGGTCACAAGCACTCCGGCATGTAAATGTCAATGTTTATTAACTTCAAAGGTGTCACATCATCAAAGCGACGTTTTCGGAACAGCAAAGTCCCTTCCTCAGGCAAAGCAGATAATGGGTACAGTGCACACGCTCCTGCATTGTATACCTCCAGCCCCAGGTCAGGACGGAGGCATGGATGGACCTCCTGTTATAGGGTTGGAGGAAGTAAACAGTGGACAGGTGTCAGTCAGGGCTGGATTCCCGGCAAGGCCACCAAGGCCCGGCCTCGGGGCGGCACTGATCAGAGGGGCGGCACAGGTTTGAAGTCACCCGACGCCCGGAACTTGGAGTTCCTGGCGCCAGGCGGTAATTTGTTTTCTACATGTAGCTCTGCTTTGCTGTCGGCGTCATCTGTAAGTCCCTCCGCCGTGATGTCAGATAGGACTTATAGTCTTCTCATTCACAGATCCCCATGAACGGATGATGCAGCTGCGTGGGCAGAGCTGTGCACGGCCGCACTAAATTCAAACAGCACATCTCTCTGTAAGCAGCACCCCGACATTCAGATGTGTGTGGGGGCAGCAGTTTGAGGAGGGGGGGATTGGATTGAGCGGCCATTTCACATTACATCCTAAATATGGGTGTAATAAGAAACATGGTGGACTGTGCCCTTAAAGTGAACCTCTGTTCACTTTAAACATTCGAAACCCGTCCCCAGGAACCTCGGGGTACCCACATAAATGATCACATGACTTGTGAAGTGCCCCCAAACCACAGGGAACTCTGTTATGCAATTCTCAGCCAGCTACAATGGTTGACATGTCAGTTCTGCCCCCTTCTGGGTCTAGCCAATGGTCCATATGGAGCACCACACACATGTTACAATCTGCCAGTACAATATCCTTTAGATCCACCGATGAGTATGTAGTGCAAGTCCCCGCCTGATTGTATACAGATTGATTGGATCATTTAGGTAGGTCCTCATGTTACATAGATTTTTGTGATCTAAAGCAGCCGTTCTCAGTCCGGGTACCAAGGCACCCTGGTGTGCCTTCTGGCTCCCTCAGGGGTGCCTCAAGATTTTGTGGTAGTGGGAGTGTAATGTGAAGGGGACTCCTCATGTAAAGGAGGAACTCTGATGGGAAAGGGGGAGGAGGGGGACTCTGATATGAAAGAGGGGCTTCTGATGTTAAAGGGGGGCTTCTGGTGCAAAGGGTGACTCTAATGTGAAGGGGGGATCTTGATTTTAAAGGGGAAACCCATTTTGTTGTATGTTTTTGCATGCAGTCCCCCTTGAAATCTATGATATTTTAGACTGGGATGCCTCGGGATTTTGCATACAGCGTCGTGAGTAAAAAAAGGTTGAGAAATGCTGATCTAAAGTACTGAGATCCCACGGTCAGATTCCAACATGTGTGGTAACCATAAGTAGCATTAATGCCCTTCGTGACCAATAAAGAGGCACAGGGTGGAAGTCCTTTCCCAACCACAGGAACTGGTGGAGATTTTCAGAATAGAATGACAGCTCTTCTGCCTGCTGGCTATCCCATGCCTGACCACTAGATGGCAGCAGGTGGCAGCGTCAGCCAATTTTCCTATTTTCGGGCTGTGAAGGATAAATCTACCGACTGTGTGTCTTCAGATCATTATATTTATTACACGTATTTACAAAACGTCCACAATTTATGTGCTTCGCCTCCTATACCCTCAAGGAGCTTGCAATCTAAGGCCCGTACCTCACATGCATACACGTACTAGGTCTGAATTAGACAAGACAGGAGCAAATTCACCTTTGGAGTGTGGGTGGAATGCAGAATGCCCAGAGGAAACCCACACAAGGAGAATACGCAATCTCTATGCAGGTAGTGCCTTGGTTGGGATTCAAATTGAGGACCGCAGTGCTGCAAGGGAGGATCCAGCAGCAATATTAACACAATGACTTAGTGGTCAGCATGTCTGCTTTGCAGTAATGGGGTCCGTGGTTCAAATCCCACTAAAGACACATCTGTATGACTTTTGCATGTTATTCCTGTGCTTATGTGGACCCCCCCCACACACACACACATACACTCCAAGACATGTAGACATTAGGTCTACTTTGTGTGCACCAAATGCCTTTGCAAACCCAGATGTAAAAGTAGCAGTGAGATCATCACTGTTCTGTATATATTGAGAGAGTAGTGGGAGGGACCCAGCAGGCCCTGCAGGAGGAGGCAGAGACAATACCAATCACCCTGCACAAGGAAAGAGAGCAGCAGTGAGCGGTCTTTATTACAGGAGGGGGCGGAGACAAGACCAGTCACCCTGCACAAAGAAAGAGAGCAGCAGCTAGTGCTCTTTATTACAGGAGGGGGCGGAGACAAGACCAGTCACCCTGCACAAGCTCAGAGGGCAGCAGTGAGCTGTCTTCATTACAGGAGGGAGCGGAGACAATACCAGCCATTCTCCACAAGGAAAGAGAGCAGCAGCTAGTGCTCTTTATTACAGGAGGGGGCGGAGACAAGACCAGTCACCCTGCACAAAGAAAGAGAGCAGCAGCTAGTGCTCTTTATTACAGGAGGGGGCGGAGACAAGACCAGTCACCCTGCACAAAGAAAGAGAGCAGCAGCTAGTGCTCTTTATTACAGGAGGGGGCGGAGACAAGAGCAGCCATTCTCCACAAGGAAAGAGAGCAGCAGTGAGCTGTCTTCATTACAGGAGGGGGCGGAGACAAGACCAGCCATTCTCCACAAGGAAAGAGAGCAGCAGCTAGCGGTCTTTATTACAGGAGGGGGCGGAGACAAGACCAGCCATTCTCCACAAGGAAAGAGAGCAGCAGCGAGTGGTCTTTATTACAGGAGGGGGCGGAGACAAGAGCAGCCATTCTCCACAAGGAAAGAGAGCAGCAGTGAGCGGTCTTTATTACAGGAGGGGCGGAGACAAGACCAGTCACCCTGCACAAGGAGAGGGAGCGGCAGTGACCGGTCTTTATTACAGGAAGCTCCAAGTCTCACGCAGGATTACTGCCGAGATCTGAAAGAAATACACATGACTCTTGTATGAGGACAATATTTGCTATACGGAGGCCTCATTGGATAAAGGAATGGAGTTGTTCCCCGTATCATTTTGCAGCTGAAGTGTTTTTTGTCTCCTTACTCTGAGATAAAACAATGTGAGTTGTAATTATTACTAAATCATGAATTAAGGGCAATAATCTTTTCCTGTGATTAGGTAGCCGTGGCCCCCGGCACACATAATGTGGCCCTGTGAAGATCTATTCCGCTCAGTTCAGCCCACATTATCCGAGCATGACCTCCCTGCTCTAAATGCATCAAAGGCGGAAAGCTGATTCCGTTTGCCTTGTCGTGTTGAGCGAGTCGTACGGCGCTCGCGCTTTATTGGAAGAAGCGTCGCGGCTCTGCGCAGGGAGGGGAGCAGCTGCAGGAGACGGCTGGGAATAGTCCACATTCCACATGGCAGAGGTCAGACATCTCCTGTGGCTTCTGAGTTCTGAGCTCACTGAGATGCTGAACTGGATGACATCAGTGATCTAGTCAGCTGTACCTCACCCACCTTCAGAGCTCGGCCCAGCTCTCTGCTCATCTCTTTGTTCTCAACGCCTCCGGAGAGGGGTGATAGTTCATGAAAGGAACACAAAACTGGAAATGCAACTTCGAGATGCATTGGGAGCTTTGGTGGAGCTTTTCTGCTGAGCAGTTCCGTTTCGGAATGCACATAGTGCTCTACTGTCCCCAGGACCGGATTTACCCTCCCTGCCGCCCAAGGCTAGGTTCGGCAATGCGCAGTCGTCGTTCCACCCCACCCCACCCCCACCCCCTGCCGAGAAAACGCCAGTTTTTTTTTTGTTTCTGTTTTTGTTTTACTTTTTTATCACTTTTTCATTTTTTATTTATTTTTTTACTTTTTACATTTTTATTTATCTTGTCCTCTTTTACTTTTCTTATTTTTTTTATAATTTTTTATCTTCTGATTTCTTTTTTATAATTATTTTCGTATTTTTTTTATAATTTTTTATCTTCTGATTTCTTTTTTATAATTATTTTCGTATTTTTTTCTTACTATTTTTTACTATATTACTTTCTTTTTTAATGTAATTATTATTAATTATTATCTTTTACTTATTTTTATTTATGTAATTATTTTTTTATCAATTTTTTTTTCACCTAACTTTATTGCTATCACACAGGAGCTAACAAGTCACTGCGTGATAGCATTTGGAGGTGACAGGTTCTCTTTATTGAGGCCTCGGTGGCCTTGCCGGGAATCCGGCCTTGACTGTCCCAGCCCACCCCACTCCCTTCTATCTGCAATATCATGATCCTGGAACAAACCTGCTGGGGGTGCTGGAACACCCTTTGTGTTGCCTTTCCTGCAACCCTGATGTATATATGCCACAACTAAGCAGGAGGTTTAAATCTGCATTGGAAGTCTGAACTAGATAGAAGGATACAGAAAGAAAAGAGAGAAAGGAATAGTCTCAGGGACTCCATTAGCACCCTCCTTGCTGCCTTCCTATTACCCTTCAGTTCAGGTTAAAGTGTGTGTCTGGACAAAAGAACATTTGCTACATCTATGCAATATCTCTTTTTAAAACACTGCAGGCACAGAAAGATACCCGTAGATCCTGCCAGAAATCAATTGAGCCCTTAACTTCCTGTGCAGTCTGCAAGTGGTGAAGTAGTGATATCAGCCCTGCCTTGATCACCTCTGCTGATAGGAGCCTGGATCATCATTTGGAGCCAGCGGAATATCAGATATAAGCAGTGAAGGTCTGTGTTATGCAGACAAGAGATACACTATATTTCCAAAAGTATTGGGGCGCCTTTACACGCACATGAAACTTAAAGTCATCCCAGTCTTAGTCCGTAGGGTTCAGTATTGGGTTGGCTCCGCCCTTTGCAGCTATAACAGCTTCAACTCTTCTGGGAAGGCGCCGACAAGGTTTAGGAGTGTGTCTATGGGAATGTTGGACCATTTGTGAGGTCAGGTACTGATGTTGGGGGAGAAGGCCGGGCTCGCAGTCTCCGCTCTAATTCATCCCAAAGGTGTTCTATCGTGTTGAGGTCAGGCCAGTCATGTTCCTCCGCCCCAAACTCCCCCATCCATGTCTTTATGGACCTTGCTTTGTGCACTGGTGCGCAGTCATGTTGGAACAGGAAGGGGCCATCCCCACACTGTTCCCACAAAGTTGTGAGCATGAAATTGTCCAAAATGTCTTGGTGTGCTGATGCCTTAAGAGTTCCCTTCACTGGAACTAAGGGGCCAAGCCCAACCCCTGAAAAACAACCCCACACCATAATCCCCCCTCCACCAAACTTTACACTTGGCACAATGCAGTCAGGCAAGTACCGGTCTCCTGGCAACCGCCAAACCCAGACACGTCCATCGGATTGCCAGACAGAGAAGTGTGATCATCACTCCAGAGAACACGTCTCCCCTTCTCTAGAGTCCAGTGGCGGCGTGCTTTACACCACGGCATCCCACGCTTTGCATTGCACTTGGTGATGTAAGGCTTGGATGCAGCTGCTCGGCCATGGAAACCCATTCTTCCACAAATGTTTGTAGAAGCGTCTGCATGCCGAGGTGCGTGATTTTTTTTACACCTTGTAGCCATGGAGGTGATTGGAACGCCTGAATCCAATGATTTGTAGGGGTGTCCCAATACTTTTGGCAATATAGTGTATCTTGTTCGGCCTCCAAAACACGTCAGTTGGTTTTCGTTACCCTTTTGAAGCCCATGGATTAATAAAACGCAGTTCTGGACTCTTGAGACGTGTGTTTGGAGCCTTTTTGGATTCAACTACATGTGGATTTCTCAAGGAAGGTGACTCCTTTACTGGGAAGACCTCTGCTTTGTGAAGAGCTGCTGAACTTTGCCAATTCAGGCAAAACCTGAAGACCTTGTCATCTGTGAACCAATAAACCACGTCCAGCGCCTTTGCTTTACTTCTACTCAGATTCAAGACTAGAGGGGCGCAATGGATCTGAAGATCCGATTAGAAGCTGAGGACCAAAACTGACCACACCAGCTTGGATCTTCCCCTCTGCTCAGTGTGGTCAGAATGCTCCCGGAACACACAGGGGGCTGGTGGGTTCACCAGGTATCTGCTGCTCAATATGAAGGACCATGCTGAGGTTTATTTTTCAAAAAGGAATACATTCAATGAATAAGGTTTCAGGACTCTGTAAGATCCTCAGGTTGCCTGCAGCGGTTGGAAGTTCATTGAGGACAATCATGACAGCACATGGAGGGAATCCCAGAAGAACATATTCTTGCGGATGAGAGCAGGATGGACCCCGAGCGGAGTTTATGCTTCAGAATGGTGACTTTGGCTCCCATCATGTTGTAACCCCGCCCCGTCTCTTCAGGTATGCAGGTCGTGACGGCATTCACAGACCTCGGATGATCCAGAAATACCTGGAGCCGCCTGTGGAACAGATGCCGCTTCTTCCGTCAGGAAAACTGCGAACAATTACCATAATTTGTTTACTACACAAGGGATTCTTTTCCTGGTGTCATAAAGAGCTCGTCCAGATGTGTCCAAAGACCTCCTCCCAGGAATCTCCAGGAACTTTATGCGTTCCGGGCTTCATTTTCACACATTAAAGGGAATTGGTCACAAACCAAAGACCTGTGTGAAAAGAACAATTGGGGACCTGCCGGTGTCTGCCTCCAGGGTGGTATTAACAGGACCGGGAACCAAGGAAATACTCTTAAAGTAGTATTAAACTCTCAATTGTTTTCTCAATAATGAATCCAGAGTCTTGCAATGCATCATGGAACTTGTAGTACCACAACACCTGGGGTACCAAGGTTGCCTACCCCTGCTATATACAGTATCATAGGGCTTCTATCACAGGGGTTGCCCATCAACCTCTATGATCTATGCCTATTAGCCCTTATGATCTACCCCTATTGCCTATGAACCTCTATGATCTACCCCTATTGCCTATCAACCTCTATGATCTACCCCTATTGCCTATCAACCCCTATGATCTTCCCCTATTGCCTACCAACCTTTATGATCTACCCCTATTGCCTAACAACCCCTATGATCTACCCCTATTGCCTCTCAACCCCTATGATATACCCCTATTGCCTCCCAACCCCTGTGATCTACCCCTTTTGCCTATCAGCCCCTGTGATCTACCCCTATTGCCTATCAGCCCATATGATCTACCCCTATTACCTACCAATACCTATGATCTACCGCTATTGCCTACCTTCTATCATAGGGACTGCCTACCCCTGCTATATATCATAGGGCTTCTTAAATCCTGACAATAAACTTCTATCATTTGCTCCCTTTTGGTCTGTTGAATATACCAATGAAAGCATGTTCTTGTATCTGTTCATTAAGTGCTCTGGTAATCCTGCCGGATATCAAGACTCTGGCCACCAATGTACAGAGTGCACAGACACTGACCACCAATGTAAGGGGGCACAGACTGACCACCAATGTACAGAGGGCACAGAAAATAACCCCCAATGTACAGAAGGCACAGACACTGACCACCAAGGCACAGGCACTGATCAATGTAAGGGGGCAAAAACACTGTCCACCAACGTAAAGGGGCACAAACACTAACCCCAATGAAAGGGGACAGAGACACTGACCACCAATGTAAGGGGTCACAGAAAATGACCACCAATGTAAGGGGGCACAGACTCTGACCACCAATGTACAGAGGGCACAGACTCTGACCACCAATGTACAGAGGGCACAGACTCTGACCACCAATGTAAGGTGGCACAAACACTGACCACCAATGTAAGGGGCCACAGACAATGACCACCAATGTAAGGGGCCACAGACAATGACCACCAATGTAAGGGGCCACAGACAATGACCACCAATGTAAGGGGGCACAGACACTGACCACCAATGAATGGGGCCATAGACAATGACCACCAATGTAAGGGGGCACAGACAATTACCACCAATGTAAGGGGGCACAGACACTGACGACCAATTAATGGTGCCATAGACAATGACCACCAATGTAAGGGGCAATAGACACTGACCACCAATGTAAGGGGCAATAGACAATGACCACCAACAACGGGCACTTTTTCCTCCCCCTGACCACTGATGCCAGACATGTTTTTCTCCTGTTGACCACAGACTCTGGCTATCTTTTCCTCCAGCTGACCGCATTATAGGGGTCACTATGACACACGGTACTGCTCACCACCCTCTATACATTGTGTTGTACATAACAAAGTGCTCACCGCTGTAAATTCCATACTCCTGACTGAAGCAACTGTTTAACTCAACAGTTGCTGGTTGCTAAGTAGTCACTGACTATTTTATTGAAGTTTGTCTTTAAGGTCGGCTCAGATGAAGTCTCAGCTCTCTCACTTTAGCCACACCCACTCTTCGCCATGGCTTTCCCCTTTCCAGGTACCAGGTGCTGAGCCCAGGCTTAACATGTCTGTGATATTCTTGCTTAAGGCACAGTAATTGAAGCATCATGTTTTCTGGGTACTGATGGACAGTGGTATATGGATGTTATGTTCACAGACCATACCCCTTTAAGCCCCTCCCACAATTAGGCTTAACCCACCAGTCAGTGCAGCCCATTGCGCGCAACGCATCATTACCCTCCTCAGGGTGCCCAAAGGTTCCCCAAGTCTTACACAAGGCTAGTTACGCCCCCAGAACTAAATCTCAGGACTGGATGGTGACTAGGGTTGCCACCTGTCCAGGGTGTCCGGGTTTCATGGCAGCTAAGACCCGGACACAAGATGTCAGGCAGCCAAGTGCAACCAAAATTAAGAAAGGGGTTACTGCCCCCCCCCCCCCCACTCAAAATAGTCTTGACTGTGATATTTACATATGAATGGGTGCCGCTTTTTACATATGAATAAGCCATGACTCATTCTCCCCCAAAAAATTTCTGCGCGTTGCTATAGTGATCAGGCTTCGCTGAAAGAAAAGGTGGCAACCCTAATGGTGACACCAGTCCTTCGGCAGGTAAATAACTCTCATATATGTATTTCACTGAGTAACTGCTTGGAGCTCACCTTTAGGGGCCTCTTATATTTTAAGAAAGAGCCAGTGGGCCTCCAGGCAACAGGCTTTAGTGACCAGTCCTGACATGGCCAGATAAAGACGAATGACCCATTGGTCATTACCCTGTCATTGTATCACTCTGGATTAGCTTTGTGATACCCCCTTCGTACACCGTATCGATGTACCCCCGAATCCAACGGGTGCTGGAACAACTGGTGGATGGCGCCACAATATACAATCTAGACCAGTGGTTCTCAACCCGTGTAACCTCAGGACCCACATTTGTCCTTGGTCATTATTGCGACCCAAGTCGCACTGAGATGAAACGCACAGCATTGCAGTACCAAGCGTTCCGGTGTGGGTGAATTAACTGTGGGTGGGAGGTGTGTTTGGGGTGCCATTCAAATAAATGGCAACGCAATCCACCACTGTCAGTTCTCTTGGCGCGAGAACTGACAGTGCTGCGCTAGGGGGAGGCTGAGAAGTCTCTCACCTAGAAAAGTGGAAGGTGCATGACGACCCACTGAACAGCGGATCGCAACCCACTTTTGGGTCATGACCCACCAGTTGAGAACCAAGGGTCTAGGAGATATGTTGTCCACGCACCATTCAGCTTCGGAATGTCATCTTTATTCGTATTCCTTTATCATGAAATGTGAATGCAACATTTCGGAGCCTCACAGGACCCCTTCGCCTGAGGAAGGGGTCCTGTGAGGCTCCAAAACGTTGCATTCAACATATCTTCTAGACTCTGGATTAGCTGGCTCCTCTCAAGAAAACAGGTTTAGGGCTCAGATAGTTGCAGTTTTGCTGCGTTTGGGACCCTCATCAGAACTAGGTCAACAAATTCCAATTTGCTTCTCACGGTGTAGGATGGATGACCATTCTGAGGACGTGTTTGACCTGCTTTGTGTTTCCAATGCAGGTAGAGCAGTTCATACATTGTTTTTTGCTGTATTTGGGTTTGATGGAGAGATTGACGCAGGTGCTACCACATCAAGGCATCATGTTCATGTCATGTATGGGGTAACATTGACTGGCATCAATAAGAGGTCCAAACTGGTTATATAACAATTAGTATTTAAGTCCTCTACTAGGTATACTTGGTATCTAGGGCCTTCAAATTGGCCTTCAAGCCAAAAAACCTTTATTGGCCTGTTTTGACATGGCCAGCCGAAGACTAATGATTGGTTGGTCATTACCCTGTCATTGTGTCACTCTGGATTAGCTGGCTCCTCTTAAGAGAACAGATTTAAGTCTCAGATGGTTGCAGTTTTCTTGCGTTTGGGACCCTCATCAGAACTAGGTCAACAGATTCCAATTTGCTTCTCATGGTGTAGGATGGAAGACCATTCTGAGGACGTGTTTGACCTGCTTTGTGTTTCCATTGCAGGTAGAGCAGGTCAGGTCATACACCGCCTTTTGCTGAATTTGGGTTTGAACGCATGAACAGCACTATATTTGACAATTACTTTAGTCTACACAAGCCCTTAGCTACCCTGGAAAATGCATTGTACCTGAGAGATTGACATAGATGCTACCACAGCGGGACATCATGTTCATGTCATGTATGGGGTAACAGTGACTGGCATCAATAAGAGGCCCAAACTGGTTATATAACAATTAGTATCCAAGTCCTCTACTGGGTATACTTTATATCTAGGGCCTTTAAATTGTCCTTCAAGCCAAAGAAACCTTTAGTGGCCTGTTCTGACATGGCCAGCCGAAGACTAATGACTGTTTGGTCATTACCCTGTCATTGTGTCACTCTGGATTAACTGGCTCCTCTCAAGAGAACAGGTTTAGGGCTCAGACGGGTGGAATTTTCCTGCATTTGAAGCTCTCATCAAAACTAGGTCAACAGATCCCAATTTGCTTCTCATGGTGTAGGATGGATGACCATTCTGAGGATGTGTTTGACCTGCTTTGTGTTTCAGGTAGAGCAGGTCATACACCGCCTTATGCTGCAGTTGGGTTTGAATGCATGAACAGCGCTATATTTGACTTAGTCTACACAAGTCCTTAGCTACCCTTGAAAATGCATTGTACCAGATGGAGAGATTGATGCAGATGCTACCACATCAAGACATCATGTACATGTCATGTATGGGGTAACAGTGACTGACTGGCATCAAAAAGAGGTCCAAACTGGTTATATAACAATTAGTATCCAAGTCCTCTACTGGTTATACTATGTATCTAGGGCCTTAAAATTGTCCTTCATGCCAAAGATAGCTTTAGTGACCTGTTCTGACATGGCCAGCCGAAGGCTAATGACTGGTTGGTCATCACCCTGTCATTGTGTGACTCGGGATTAGCTGGCTCCTCTTAAGAGAACAGGTTTAGGGCTCAGACGGGTGGAGTTTTCCTGCATTTGAAGCCCTCACCAAAACTAGGTCAACAGATCCCAATTTGCTTCTCACGGTGTAGAATGGATGACCATTCTGAGGACGTGTTTGACCTGCTTTGTGTTTCCCATTGCATGTAGAGCAGGTCAGGTCATACACCGCCTTTTGCTGCAGTTGGGTTTGAACGCATGAACAGCGCTACGTTTGACAATAAACTCGGCCTTCACAGGCCCTTAGCTAATTTTGGAAACTCGTTGTACCTGATGGAGAGATTGCTGTGTACATCAACGGAGTGACAGTGATTGTCATCAAAAAGGGCCCCAAACTACATATGACAATTAGTAACCAAGTATTTGTCTTCCGCTGGTTATACTTTGTATCTAAGGAGAGTACATTGGCCTTCAAGCCATGGAAAGCCTTGGTGGCCTGTTCTGACAAGGCCAGCTGAAGACTAATGACTGGGTGGATGTTATCCTGTCATTGTGTCTGGCTTAGGTGACTCCTCTCAAGAAAACAGGTTTATGGCTCATGCAGATACCATAGATGTAGTTTTCCATCTACACAAGTCCTCCTACAGTCTCCTCATCTTCCATCTCGTGCACGGAAGACAGAAAGCTCTTAGACCCCATGCACACTTCTTGTAGCAGAATCCCAGGTGTCCCTGTTCAGATGCGGCTACTGTAACCATTGAAGGTAATGACAAGGTGACAGCGGCCGCATCTCTCATTGACAGTCCACATGTAATCATAAATGGTACATGCAGTTCGGGATAGATGATTGTCCACAGGCACAGATTTCCCACAAGGCCACCAAGGCTCAGCCTCGGGGCAGCAGGGAATAGAGGGGCAGCAGGGGGGTGGAATTCCTATCTCCTGACGCACAGGCCATGCAGCTCCGGGCACCGGGCGTGTAGTTTTTTTTCTACATTTAGCCCTGCTTTAGGCAGGCAGGGCTAAATGTACAGTGGGGAAGCCGCCACTCGTTTTGTACAAGTGATCTCGGCAATACTGTTGAGATCACTTGTATGCAGCCTGCAGGTTTGTCCATACCCGCCACCCCCCTGAAGCTACACTCCCCCCCGAAAAGCGGTAGGGGGGCGCATCGAGGAAAGTGTATACGAGCCTGCGTGCAGGTAATGGGGGATGCGATCTGACCCTGAATATGGATCTAACGTGGAATGTGGTCAGAAAGCTGGACTTATCCTTTAACTGCGGCCCTCCATTTGATATAGAACTACAAGTCCCATGAGGCATTGCAAGTCTGCCAGTTACAAGCATGACTCCCAGGGGCAAAGGCATGTTGGGATTTGTAGGTAAAGCATCGGGATGCCCACCCCTGCTTGAACCCAATGCATAACGTGAAGGGGTCCTTAAAAATAAAGGCAGTGTCCCTGCAGTAAAGTGAACCTGTCATTTGACCACTAGGGGCAGTGCACAGGTTTCCATTGACATCTGTTATAGACAATGAAGTGTAAGCTCCTATGGGCTGGGACTCAATGCTTGACAAGTTTAAATAACTCCCCGCATTACGTACTGACAGAAATCTACATTTGTCCAATCTGCCCGGGAGGGGATGAGCGGCGACCTGACCGAGCTGTCACAGCGCTCTCATTCAGACATGCGGTCACAAGCAGGGACCTGACAGACAAGACCGGGCAGGGATCGGTAGATCAGACTGCCGCTGTAACTGGAGTGAAAATTCCTTTTCCCTCGGAGCTCTGAACCCAACCAATAAAATGTCTTATATGATTTAACCCTCTCACTGCCAGAGTGTGTTGGGGTTTGTTTTGGTCATTATTTGCATGTTAAAATGCACATTTTTAGGCCCAAAGATTACACAATAAAATGGCAACAGTTGCAGTTTTTATTTTTCTATTTGTGCAACTGTTTATCAAACCAGAAAACATACACTAAAGATACATTTATTGCAGGCTGAGATAATACAATAAGAGATTTTGGGATGAATATAAAAGAGGAGGTTGTGTCGGGTGAATCCACCTCAAACATGCGCCTGTGAACAGGCGACAAACTATGCTGCCCAAAATTGTCCATAGGCGACACATTAAAAACCTTTTGCAGGTCATCAGTTTAGGGTTAAAGGCAAATGGCGGCCCCACAGTCAGGGCCGGATTTCCCACAAGGCCAACCAAGGCCCAGCCTTGGGGTAGCAGGGATTAGAGGGGCAGCAGGGGTGTGGAATTCCTATCTCCCAATACCCGGGACGTGCAGTTTCGGGTGCCGGGCGGGTAGTTGTTTTCTACATTTAGCCCGGCTTTAGGCAAGCAGAGCTCAATGTACAGCGGGGAAGCCGCCGCTTGTTTTTTACATTTCGCCAAGATCACTTGTATGCAGCTTGCAGGTCTGCCATTCTCCAAGGGGGTGGGGGAGTTGGCGGGTAGGGGGGCGCATTGAGGAACCTGGCCTTGGGGCAGCAGAGAGTGTAAATCCAGCCCTCCCCAGAGTTGCTGCTCTCGCTCTGGTGTGTGCAGCAATACCCAACACGTGTCGTCATTTTTGTACATGGGCGCACCTGACGCATGCGCTTACATTCTTGTGTACGTGGGGGGGTGCATGAGCTTTAAAAGAATGTGGTTTTTTTTTATGATTTCATTTTTTTTCTACTTTTTTTAATTAACTTTACGACTAACATATTGGGAGGGGCAATAGGCCCCTATGTGTTAGCACAGTGGAAGTGACAGGTACTCTTTAAGGAGGCATCAGGAGTCTATTAGACCCCTAATGTCACCTTTGCACTCAGTTAAAGCTAATTAGGTTTTGCTGACCGTTCTCTGCCCTCTCTCTGCTGACACCAGCCATAGAAATGGCAGTGGTGGGGGGATGACTCCAGGATAAGCTAATAGTCCTCATACAAGATCCATGTGTGTTCTTCTTGAGCTTTGTGTATTTCTTACAGATCTGTGCAGTAATCCAGTGTGAGACTTGGAGCTACCTGTAATAAAGACCGCTCACTGCTGCTCTCTCCTTGTGCAGGGTGACTGGTCTTGCCTCCGCCCCTCCTGTAATAAAGACCGGTCACTGCTGTTCTCTCCTTGTGCAGGGTGACTGGTCTTGTCTCCGCCCCCTCCTGTAATAAGATGTTTGCTGCATACAAAATGGATTTATATATTTTCTATGGAGGAATATATGTGGATTGTAGTTTTAAAGGCGGTTGTGCTTTAAAAAGATGATTATTAACAGCAGAGGGCGCTGTAACACTTCTTCTCTGTGCTACGTCTGTGCTGAAAGATTTACATGATGCTTACGCACAGTCACGAGACTCAGAGACTCACCATGAATCAGGTCTGAGGAGCTTGTAATGTCAGTGATGTGTGGAGTGCTCTGACTTCTATACCTCTTGGGGAACCAGCAACCTGATGAAGATGTATGAAGAGAACCCAACTCCTCCTTTATACTATTCATAATATAACACCCAGCAGTCATGGTGGGAGCCCCTCATAATGGGCACAGCGGGTGTACAGACCCGGGAACTCAGCACAGGGATGGTTAGAGCCCCTCATAATGGGCACAGCGGGTGTACAGACCCAGGAACTCAGCACAGGGATGGTTAGAGCCCCTCATAATGGGCACAGCGGGTGTACAGACCCGGGAACTCAGCACAGGGATGGTTAGAGCCCCTCATAATGGGCACAGCGGGTGTACAGACCCAGGAACTCAGCACAGGGATGGTGGGAACCCCTCATAATGGGCACAGCGGGTGTACAGACCCGGGAACTCAGCACAAGGATGGTGGGAACCCCTCATAATGGGCACAGCGGGTGTACAGACCCAGGAACTCAGCACAGGGATGGTTAGAGCCCCTCATAATGGGCACAGCGGGTGTACAGACCCGGGAACTCAGCACAAGGATGGTGGGAACCCCTCATAATGGGCACAGCGGGTGTACAGACCCGGGAACTCAGCACAGGGATGGTTAGAGCCCCTCATAATGGGCACAGCGGGTGTACAGACCCAGGAACTCAGCACAGGGATGGTGGGAACCCCTCATAATGGGCACAGCGGGTGTACAGACCCGGGAACTCAGCACAAGGATGGTGGGAACCCCTCATAATGGGCACAGCGGGTGTACAGACCCAGGAACTCAGCACAGGGATGGTTAGAGCTCCTCTTAATGGGCACAGCGGGTGTACAGACTCAGAAACTCACAGCTGCAGCCTCTCATTGACCCCCCCCCCATGTATATAGTTGATACATGATGTATACAATGTATATGATCGCACCGAGTGTTGTCTTATATTATATTTATATACTTGTAGTCTGTTTCCTTCCTCCAGACCCACAATGGAAGGTTGGCACAGACCCCGGGGCTGGCGGAATAGTCTGCAGTAGACTGATCATTGCTCCCGGGACGGGCTGATCGCAGTCGCAATGCTCTGCAGTCTTGAATATTATAACAAACGCACACTTTTTGATATTTTTCCTGTGCTGCATTTGTGCAGAAGGCGGACTATGCGTCTTATGGATGAGGGATCGCTTGTCTGGGATCGCTCGTCCCCGGAGGGATCACGCGTGTATGGCCGCCTTTTAGGTATGTTGGTGAATGAAGGGGGAGATCTGGTTTGGTAATCCCCCCTCCTCCCCCCCGCATTGGGTGGGTGTCATTGCAATCCGCAGGGCGTTGTATATGATGCAGCAGTTTTGCCCTCTGCAGTGTCTGTCCTCGGCTGCGGCTGCTGACTTGCTGGATCTGTGACTTCCCTGC